>NC_056741.1:1525685521-1525788021 GCF_019279795.1 Protopterus annectens | reverse complement strand
TAATCTGAAGGCAGATGGTTCTGTAGCACATTGTTATCTGTAGTGTCATGTATGTCAGCCATGGTACTACAGGTATGACAGTGGAATGTTTGTTGTGCATGCAGTATTACATCAACAAAAACACATGCAGTGATGCATACAATTATAAAACATATTGATATGAGTTTCATAGTGTGGTGACTGTTATCCCCTGTGGATAATTTGGATGACTTTTGTACTATCATTGCACAAGCATGCAGCCATCAGCCTTGGGGAAAAGACATTTAAGATGCCATACACACAACCCTTGCCCTTTATGTCAGCAGTTTTATTTCTGCATATTGATTTTTCCCATGTAGTAGAGGCTGTTAGACTAAGATTCAAAGGAAGCTTCTCCTTATGCTTGCAAGGCCTATTATCATTAATGGGCAAATCCATTATTTTGTAAGTACACTCTGGCATGCCCTACAAAAATATATACTTACTAAGTTTTCCACCATTATATGGTGACATTGTGTTTTATAGTCTATAGTAGACATATGCAGCTTTTCATAATCCTATGTGGCATGAAAAATCAGAGTCATTTTAGGAAACTTAGTGTGTATTACATGCTCATGTTAATACCCTAGCCCTATCATGTGTAATGTGTGTGCGGGTTTGTGAGAAACTTAATGTTATTATGATAATAAGTATATTATCTTGACTACTGCATATTCTTTGAAAGATATACATGTCGGTATGGAAGATAATACACCTGTTTATGTTACTAAAACAACACAAGCTACAACTGATAAACCCAAAGAATGAGGCTGAAAAGTAAAATCCACAAACGATTTAATGTTAGCCCTTTCATACACACGGATAATATGCACTTCTTCAGACATTACATTTCCCAAAAATCATCTGTTTTATTGTTCACATACCAAATTGATTAATTCAATAATAACATAATTAATTTAATAATTGATTAAATCAAATATTACATTAAATTAAATAAGCAACATTTCATAAAAAAAACCATATAAATGCATAATATTCCTAAAACTCATGTAACAGATTATATATGCAAATCTATTAAACCTTATATGTTATCTATCCAATGCTTTAAATTTTAAAAGACATTTGATAGAGCAAGTCTCATTCAATCCAGGAAAAAGATGTGCATTTAATTGAATTTGCCACTTTAATACCCTTT
Source organism: Protopterus annectens (assembly GCF_019279795.1). Lineage (NCBI taxonomy): Eukaryota > Metazoa > Chordata > Ceratodontiformes > Protopteridae > Protopterus > Protopterus annectens. The sequence goes on along the minus strand of NC_056741.1, from coordinate 1,525,786,847 downwards.
CTTCTAGCTTCAACTCCCAAGCACCACCTCTTATGTTCTTAGCAACTTGTTCAAGTATAGTAAACTGGAAACTATGTAACTGAAATTCAACTATGTGTCTAGTCAAGGCATTAGTACTAGTATTCTTACTTATGCTATATAAATGCTCATATATACACTGCTTGAAACCACATTCTGTCTTGCCCAGATAGAAAGCTGGGCATTGACGGCAAGAAGCCAGATAGACCACTCCTTGGCTCTCACAAGTAAATTTCCCTGTAATAATATATTTAGTCCCACTAATGTGAACATATGTTCCTGTCAATATATACTTACAATAGTGACATCGACGGCATTTATGCATGCCCAAAAGATGATTGAGTAGTTCTTGAAGCTTCTAATAGGGCTTTTAAATTAAGCCCTCTTCTATAAGTGACTATGGGTCTTGTTCCTATTACATTTCCTATGGAATGATCCTCTAAAATGAGTTCCCAATTGTTCACTAAAATGTTTATAAGATCCACAGCATTGATAGAATAATCTGTTAAAAAACTGACAAAATAGTTTCTTGTTGAATTCGTATCTATAGAATCCTCAAAACCTCTAGTGTCTACTAAACAAGGAGAGGAAGATCCCTCTATAACATAACCCTTAGATAAAATAGGCTTGAAATGACCTGGCCTTCTTTTTGCTTTGAATTCCAAAATTAAATTGTCAACAAGCCTAACCGGATATACTCTATTGATGAATATATTTTTTAAAATGTCACATTCCCTGACGAATTCATGTTCACTAGAGATCATTTTGGATGGCCTAACCAACTGCCCCTTAACTACTGCTCTTTTTTGATAATAAGGGTGGTTGCTAGAAAAATGTAGGAAGCAGTTGGAATATGCGGGCTTCCTATATATTTGTGATCCATATCTATTATATTGTCGTGCTTTATAGAGGTTAATATCCTAAACATTGATTGTCTCCCTATTAAATTGATAGGTGAATGCCAAAAAATTAGTAAAGCTAGTCATGACTTCAATTAACTGGGTTGCTACATTTTCTTCATCCTTGGGAATAAAGAACATATCATCTTAGTATCTTGTATACCAAGCCACTTTTTCTTGGAAAAGTTGATTTGGGAATAAAAATGTTCTTTCCCAAAATGACATGACGGCATTAGCAAAACTTCCCCCACATGGGGACCCCATTTCAACCCCTGATTTTTGTAAAAAATATTCACCCTTGAACCTGAAAAAATTATTTAAAATAATGTCCATGATTATAAGATCAATATCTTGTCCAACCACATGTTTCACAAGGAGAAACTCACGCACCCATTCCAAGCCTACATCTTGTGGTATGACTGTATAAAGATCTTTTAATGCAACAGTGAGAAAATTATAAGAGGAATCATATAGTAAACTTAAGATTATCCAGGAAAGCCCAAGAATCTCAACAGATTTCTTTTTCTGTCTGTAGGGGTAATTTTAACCTTGAATCCACGCTTTTAGAAAAAGTAATGGATTTACGTCCATCAATAATAGGACGAAACGAGGGGGTCATTTAAATTCTTATTGATTCTTGGTATTCCAATGATAACTGAAATATATGGTGCTGGCATGCTCAAATATTGGTATGTATGAATTGAAATCATGGCATCTATGAAAAGATCACTAAGATGTGATCTGATACGTGCATATGCCTGATTCAGTTCATTCAATGATATTTTCTCATAATTAGTGCTTCTCAGGATAGCATACATTATTTTATCATATTTCATTTGATTCATAAAGATAATACCTCCCCCTTTTTCCGGTTTCATAACTCGGATATTATTGACTTTTAAATCCATTAAAAATTCTTTCTCCACTCGTGTAATATTTTGACTTTGACCCTGAGAAATATTCTGATTGTTAATCACAGATCTAAACTGTATTTCATTAATTTTCTCGAATAGTGCCAAAGTACCCTGTAAAGGGGGATTAAAAACAATGGAAACTCTTTCATTGTTCATGATAGGGTTATTATTCCCAAAAAGTACATTCAAATTAAGTTTACAAACATAAAGTTTGAGATCACACATCATCATAGCAATGTTAGTGCTACAATTAGGAACAAAATTCAACCTTTAGCCAAAAAATTAATCAATGGCTGTGAAACTTGTATTGAACTAAAGTTATAAACTCTAAAGTCCCCTTGATCACTTTCATGTATAGTCATTCTATTAGCAATGGTATCTAGAACTACCTCTTGCAATCGGTGTTCTTCTTCTTCTGTTGGTTGATATGCTGGTTCTTGTAAAATCCCTGGTTGGTATTGTTGTTGACCACCAGCGAAAATCCTGCCCATTGCTGTTTTGTTGACTATTAAACTGATTTGCGTTTGTTGTATTACGATCCCCCTCACTCTGGCATTGTTGGTTGACCTTAATACATTCACTGCGCCGGACAACTTGAAAGTGGTCGTTTGACTCTGGCTCAGTATCAATAATGTCATCAGGATGTGACTCAACCTGATTTACCCTTGCTATTGTAACTGTGGCATTAGAAGACAGTTTATTCACTGTTTCAGGAGGATCTGGATACGCTTTATTTTGCTCATAGTCTAGTTTATCCCTATGTAATTTATGTGTCTTTCTTTGTATCAGTGATCTTCAAAATGAGTGAGTCAATGCTTGAAAAAATTCTTTGAAAATCATACTCATATCTGAAAAATTCAGGATCCGTTTTGATTTCATTATCCAATGTTTCTAAATGGACTTGCAGTTCGCTCATTTGTTTATCATAATTAACTATTAATAGTTAAAGGAACTCAAGTCCCTGTCTTTTAAACATGTCTATTAGATGCAAATGAAAATCAGAATTTGTAATGAGACCCAAAGGATGTTTCCATTGTCTCAATCCTTTAGGGGCCAACTTGAGTTTAATACATTCTCTAAAATAAAGGATTTCTGTCTGCAATTTCTTATATTTTAAGAGTTTCCTGTCAAAATCCTTTAAATTAGACACAATGTTTTTAATAACTGTGCTTGACTCACTTTCATTGTTGTTGCGTGGTTCAACAGATCCCAAATTAGATGGCATTTTAATAAAATCTGCTAAAGATGGAACAGTTGACCTGTTAACCACTATAGGCACATCTTGATTATTAGAGTTCAAACATCTTGGCTGGTTAGAAAAGTCACCACTTACTGCAGTCATACCAGGCATGGCAATAGAGGATGAGGCTCTAACTGCCTTGGAAAATGTAGGCATTCCATTATGATTATTAGGTGCTCCAAGCCTGATAATCCTGTCCTGTCCTGTTCCGAAATTCTATTCAACAGGTCTTCCACACAATTCGTTAACTGTTGAATGAGTGCAGTCAGGGTCCCAACACCATTCGCCTCTGTAGTAGAACCTCCTAGACTGCTAGAAGTAGATGCCTGTGTGAACATAGACTGGGAAAGTAGACCATTACCATTTGCCATCAATACTCCAAACTTCATTACTAAAACAACAAAAACTTCAACTGATAAACCCAAAGAATGAGGCTGAAAAGTAAAATCTGCACACAATTTAATGTTAGCGCTTTCATACACACCAATGATATACACTTCTTCAGACATTACATTTCCCAAAAAATCAACTGTTTTATACTTCACATACCAAATTGATTAATTCAATAATAACATAATTAATTCAATAATTGATTAAATCAAATATTACATTAAATTAAATTAAATAAGCACTATTTCATAAAAAAAAAAACATAAAAATGCATAATATTTCTAAAACTCATGTAACAGATTATATATTCAAATTTATTGAACCTTATATGTTATCTGTCCAATGCTATTAATTTTAAAAGACATTTGATAGAGCAAGTCTCATTCAATCAAGGAAAAAGGTGTGCATTTGTTTGAATTTGCCACTTTAATTCCCTTTCTTCTAGCTTCAGTTCCCAAGCACCACCTCTTATGTTCTTAGCAACTTGTTCAAGTATAGTAAACTGGAAACTATGTAACTGAAATTCATCTATGTGTCTAGCCAAGGCATTAGTACTAGTATTCTTACTTATGCTATATAAATGCTCATATATACGCTGCTTTAATCGATGTTCCGTCTTGCCCAGATAGAAAGCTGGGCATTGATGGCAAGAAGCCAGATAGACCACACCTTGGCTCTCACAAGTAAATTTCCCTTCAATAATATATTTAGTCCACCTAATGTGAACATATCTTCCTGTCAATATATACTTACAATAGTGACATCGTCCATATTTATGCATGTCCCAAAGATGATTATGAGTAGTTCTTGAAGTTTCTAATAGGGCTTTTAAATTAAGCCCTCTTCTATAAGTGACTAGGGGTCTTGTTCGTATTACATTTCCTAAGGAATGATCCTCTAAAATGAGTTCCCAATTGTTCACTAAAATGTTTTTAAGATCCACAGCATTGATAGAATAATCTGTTAAAAAACTGACAAAATAGTTTCTTGGTGAAGTTTTATCTATAGAACCCTCGAAATCTCTAGTGTATACTAAACAAGGAGAGGAAGATCCCTCTATAACATAACTCTTAGATAAAATAGGCTTGAAGTGACCTGACCTTCTTTTAGCTTTGACTTCCAAAATTAAATTGTCAACAAGCCTAACTGGATATGCTCTATTGATGGACATATTTTTTAAAATGTCACATTCCCTGAGGAATTCATGTTCACTAGACATCAATTTGGATGGTCTAACCAACTTCCCCTTAACTACTGCTCTTTTTTGATAATAAGGGTGGTTTCTAGAAAAATGTAGGAAGCAGTTGGAATATGTGGGCTTCCTATATATTTGTGATCCATATCTATTATATTGCCGGGCTTTATAGAGTTTAATATCCAAAAAAATGATTGTCTCCCTATTAAATTGATAGGTGAATGCCAAAAAATTAGTAAAGCTAGTCATGACTTCAATTAACTGGGTTGCTACATTTTCTTCATCCTTGAGAATAAAGAACATATCATCTTGGTATCTTGTATACCAAGCCACTTTTTCTTGGAAAAGTTGATTTGGGAATAAAAATGTTCTTTCCCAAAATGACATGACGGCATTAGCAAAACTTCCCCCACATAAGGGCCTCATTGCAACCCCTGTTTTTTGTAAAAAAATATTCACCCTTGAACATGAAGAAATTATTTAAAATAATGTCCATGATTATAAGATCAATATCTTGTCCATCCACATGATTCACAAGGAGAAACCCACGCACCCATTCCAAGCCTACATCTTGTGGTATGACTGTATAAAGATCTTTTATTTCTACAGTGAGAAAATTATAAGAGGAATCATATGGTAAACTATTAAGATTATCCAGGAAAGCCCAATAATCTCAACAGATTTGTTTTTCTGTCTGTAGGGGTAATTCTAACCTTGAATCCACCCTTTTAGCACAAGTAATGGATTTACGTCCATCAATAATAGGACAAAACGAGGGGGTCATTTAAATTCTTATGGATTTTTGGTGTTCCAAAGATAACTGGAATATATGGTTCTGGCATGCTCAAATATTGGTATGTATGAATTGAAATCATGGCATCTATGAAAAGATCACTAAGATGTGATTTGATACATGCATATGCCTGATTCAGTTCATTCAATGATATTTTCTCATAATTAGTGCTTCTCAGCATAGCATACATTCTTTTATCATATTTCATTTGATCCATAAAGATAATTCTTCCCCCTTTATCCGGTTGCATAACTTGGATATTATGGACTTTTAAATCCATTAAAAATTCTTTCTCCGCTCGTGTAATATTTTGACTTTGACCTTGAGAAATATTCTGATTGTTAATCACAGATCTAAACTGTATTTCATTAATTTTCTCGAATGGTGCCAAAGTACCCTGTAAAGAGGGATTAAAACACTGTAAACTCTTTCATTGTTCATGATAAGGTTATTATTCCCAAAAAGTACATTCAAATTAAGTTTACAAACATAGAGTTTGAGATCACACATCGTCATAGCAATGTTAGTGCTACAATTAGGAACAAAATTCAACCTTTAGCCAAAAAATTAATCAATGGCTGTGAAACTTGTATTGAACTAAAGCTATAAACTCTAAAGTCCCCTTGATCACTTTCATGTATAGTCATTCTATTAGCAATGGTATCTAGAACTACCTCTTGCAATCGGTGTTCTTCTTCTTCTGTTGGTTGATATGCTGGTTCTTGTAAAATCCCTGGTTGGTATTGTTGTTGACCACCTGGCGAAATTCCTGCCCATTGCTGTTTTGTTGACTATTAAACTGATTTGCGTTTGTTGTATTACGATCCCCCTCACGCTGGCATTGTTGGTTGACCTTAATACATTCACTGCGCCGGACAACTTGAAACTGGTCATTTGTCTCTGGCTCAGTATCAATGATGTCATCAGGATGTGACTCAATCTGATTTACCATTGCTATGGTAACTGTGGCATTAGAAGAAAGTTTATTCACTGTTTCAGGAGGATCTGGATACACTTTATTTTGCTCATAGTCTAGTTTATCCCTATGTAATTTACGTGTCTTATCAGTGATCTTCAAAATTAGTGAGTCAATGCTTGAAAAAATTCTTTAAAAATCATACTCGTATCTGAAAAATCCAGGATCCGTTTTGATTTCATTATCCAATGTTTATAAATGGACTTGCAGTTCACTCATTTGTTTATCATAATTAACTATTAATAGTTCAAGGAACTCAAGTCCCTGTCTGTTAAACATGTCCATTAGATGCAAATGAAAATCAGAATTTGTAATGAGACCGGTAGGATATTTCCAATGTCTCAATCCTTTAGGGACCAACTTGAGTTTAATACATTCCCTAAAATAAAGGATTTCTGTCTACAATTTCTTATATTTTAAGAGTTTACTGTCAAAATCCTTTAAATTAGACACTTTCTCACTTTCTCACTTGACTCACTTTCATTGTTGTTGTGTGGTTCAACAGATCCCAAATTAGATGGCATTTTAATAAAATCTGCTAAAGATGGAACAGTTGACCTGTTAACCACTATAGGCACATCTTGATTATTAGTGTTTAAACAGCTTGGCTGGTTAGAAAAGTCACCACTTACTGCAGTCATACCAGGTGTGGCAATAGAGGATGAGGCTCTAACTGCCTCGGAAAATGTAGGCATTCCATTACGATTATTAGGTGCTCCAAGCCTGATAATCCTGTCCTGTTCTGAAATTCTATTCGACAGGTCTTCCACACAATTCGTTAACTGTTGAATGAGTGCAGTTAGGGTCCCAACAGCATTCGCCTCTCTAGTAGAACCTCCTAGACCGCTAAAAGTAGATGCTTGTGTGAACATAGACTGGGAAAGTAGATCATTACAATTCACCATCAATACTCCAAACTTCATTACTAAAACAACAAAAACTTCACCTGATAAACCCAAAGAATGAGGCTGAAAAGTAAAATCTGCACACGATTTAATGTTAGCGCTTTCGTACACACCAGTGATATGCACTTCTTCAGACATTACATTTCCCAAAAAATCAACTGTTTTATACTTCACATACCAAATTGATTAATTCAATAATAACATAATTAATTCAATAATTGATTAAATCAAATATTACATTAAAGTAAATTAAATAAGCACCATTTCATAAAAAAAACATAAAAACGCATAATATTCCAAAAACTCAAGTAACAGATTATATAATCAAATTTATTGAAACTTATATGTTATCTATCCAAAGCTTTTAATTTTAAAAGACATTTGATAGAGCAAGTCTCATTCAATCCAGGAAAAAGGTGTGCATTTGTTTGAATTTGCCACTTTAATTCCCTTTCTTCTAGCTTCAACTCCCAAGCACCACCTCTTATGTTCTTAGCAACTTGTTCAAGTATAGTAAACTGGAAACTATGTAACTGAAATTATGTGTCTAGCCAAGGCATAAGTACTAGTATTCTTACTTAAGCTATATAAATGCTCATATATATGCTGCTTTAATCGACATTCCATCTTGCCCAGATAGAAAGCTGGGCATTGACGGCAACAAGCCAGATAGACCACACCTTGGCTCTCACAAGTAAATTTCCCTTCAATAATATATTTAGTCCACCTAATGTGAACATATCTTCCTGTCAATATATACTTACAATACTGACATTGTCCATATTTATGCATGCCCCAAAGATGATTATGAGTAGTTCTTGAAGCTTCTAATAGGGCTTTTAAATTAAGCCCTCTTCTATACATGACTAGGCGTCTTGTTCGTATTACATTTCCTAAGGAATGATCCTCTAAAATGAGCTCCCAATTGTTCACTAAAATGTTTTTAAGATCCACAGCATTGATAGAATAATCTGTTAAAAAACTGACAAAATAGTTTCTTGTCGAATTCGTATCTATAGAATCCTCAAAACCTCTAGTGTCTACTAAACAAGGAGAGGAAGATCCCTCTATAACATAACCCTTCAATAAAATAGGCTTGAAGGGACCTGACGTGCTTTTTGCTTTGACTTCCAAAATTAAATTGTCAACAAGCCTAACTGGATATGCTCTATCGATGGATATATTTTTTAAAATATCACATTCCCTGAGGAATTCATGTTCACTAGAGATCATTTTGGTTGCCCTAACCAACTGTTCCTTAACTACTGCTTTTTTTTGATAATAAGGGTGGTTGCTAGCAAAATGTAGGAAGCAGTTGGAATATGTGGGCTTCTTATATATTTGTGATCCATATCTATTATATTGCCGGTCTTTATAGAGTTTAATATCCAAAAAATTGACTGTGTCCATATTAAATTGATAGGTGAATGCCAAAAAATTAGTAAAGCTAGTCATGACTTCAATTAACTGGGTTGCTAGATTTTCTTCCTCCATGAGAATAAAGAATATATCATCTTGGTATCTTGTATAACAAGCCACTTTTTCTTGGAAAAGTTGATTTGGGAATAAAAATGTTCTTTCCCAAAATGACATGACGGCATTAGCAAAACTTCCCCCACTTGGGGACCTCATTGCAACCCCAGATTTTTGTAAAAAATATTCACCCTTGAACATGAAGAAATTGTTATTTAAACACCTGCTTATGTGGTTTGGGTATCCCTATCCCTAACAATAGTAGCACACTTTAAAGCTTGGATTTTATTTATATGAATGAATAGGTCTTAACTGAGATCCTTAGCAATAGAGCAGATTAATTGAAAGAAGAAATACGAAATATTTGTTGTTTTTGTTTGGGGCAGAATTTGAAGATTTTTAAAAAGTTTTTTTTAAAGGGCTGTTAAGTTATTACTTTACAGGCTATTTACAAAGCAAAACTTGCTGTTCTTCACTGAGATCTGTAAAACAGAGTACAAACACATTCTATGATGGCTCAAAGAAAAATTTATTTTAAGTGATTCACAAATACCTCAACAAAACAGCAGATTACACTACCCTGAGAGCTGTAATACAGTTCATCATGTATCTGGAAGAAATAGCAGTGTATTTATGCACTATTCTCCAAAAATGTTACTGTCATATTAAATTGTGGACCACAAAGTGAATCAGTATAATAGAATACAATGATAATGCAAGCCCACAATGTGCTGAAGACTGAGACTGGCAATACATACACACACACACACACACACACACACACACACACACACACACACACACACATACATATAAATGTATATATATATATATATATATATATATATATATATATATATATATATATATGGGTCTATTCTACTTCATCGAAGAAACACTTCTTTGAAAAAGAATAGTAGACTCACACTTAACGCGAAAGTGTACTTAACTGAAAGTGCACTTTCATGAAGAACGGTTCAAAGAACCATTAAGGAACACCAAAAAATGTTTTTGCACCCCCACACCCCCCTACTTAAATATACCAACTCCGAAATTGCACTACCATGGGGAAACAGGTAAATTCCCTTTTCTCCACTGTAGTGTGCTTCGGTGCCTCAGTGTTCCTTAATAGTGCGTTGAACCTTTCTTCGCAGAAGTGCACTTTTGGTTAAGTGCAGTTTCGCATAGGTGTGGGTCTACTTCTCTTTTTCAAAGAAGTGTTTCTTCGATAAAGAGAAGTAGACCCATATAAATAAATAAATATATATATATATATATATATATATATATATATATATAGATATATATATATATATATATATATATATATATATATATATATATATATATATACATATACACATACATGTATATATATATATATATATATATATATATATATATATATATATATATATATATACATACATAGATATAGCTATAGATATATTGAGATATATCCATTATAGATTCCCTTTACAAGATCGAAGTTTTGAAACGAACATTTTAAATGGGGATTGATGTACAGAGAAGAATGAGAAATGTACCATTTTCCTCACTAGTGCAATCTAGGAGCTTGTATAGTTATCTAGCAGGGGTGTGGGGGTGCAGGGGGGCCCTGTAAAAAAATATTTAAAAAAATGTTTTTTTATTACAATTTCAGTTTCAGAACTTTGATCTTAAGGTCTCAACTATTTGCAATTCGAAGTTTCAAAACTTCAATCTTGTAAAGTAAATCTATCTATATATATATATAGGGACACACCAAATCCACTGGATACACCACACAGAGATGACCACTGTTGTAGAAAGCTTCTTTAATGAAAACAGGAACACACAAGCGCTTTCACGTAGCTGTACTACGCTTCTTCAGGTGTCAATATATATATATATATATATATCAATATAACAATATATCAATATAATATATATATTATAAATTTATATATTTATGTATGTATTTATATAAAATACTTCAATATACATATATAAAATATTTTGACATATGTATAAAGATATATATATATATATATATATATATATATATATATACATATGTTTTTTACATTCCTATCATTGAGCTGAGTTTCACTGAATTGCTACTCAAAGGAGCCTGCTTTGTCTTAATTGCAAGGACAGCAAGAATTTCTTACCATACAGGACCCATGTTTAAGCTCTTTTCTAAGCTTCATTCAATAAGAAGGGTTTTGATAGGCAGGGAACAACGATCTATTTTCCAATGAATCCAGACTAGATGAATGCAAATACACACACACACACACACACACATATATATATATATATATATATATATATATATATATATATATATATATATATATATACACACACACACACGTTCCCTTCAGAATATCGAAGGATTAAAACTTTGAAAGTCATATGGTCGAGACCATATTATCGAAGTTTTAAAACTTCGAACATTCTAAATGAAGATGTCCATACAGCACAGAATGGGAAATTTTCCCTTTTCCTCACTGTAGTGCGATCTCGGAGTTGGTATATTTGAATAGCATGGGGTGAGGGGGGTACAGGAGGTCTTGCCCCCACTGCAAAAACATTCAGGAAAAATATTTTTGTTTTGTTTTTGCATTCATTTCAGTATTTTGAAGTTTTGAAACTTCAGTCATATTGTCTCAAGATATTCTGAAGTGAATCTATACATATATATATATATATATATATATATATATATATATATATATAGGTTTACTTCAGAAGACTGAAAAGACAAAAGACTGAATCCCAAAATAGTGAAAACCCAAAATACTGAAAACATTTGTAATGCAGTGGGAAGCCCCCTGAACCCCTCATGTGGGTGGGGCGGCTGTGCCCTCTCCCCCGTTAATTATATATACTAATTCCAAGATCGCACAACAGTAGAGAAGGGGCAAATTCCATCTTTCATTATTTTGAATTTTCAGTATTTTGGGATTCACTCCTTTGTTTTTTCAGTTTTCTGAAGTGGACCCATATAAAATAAAATAAAAATGTATTTAGCTGCTTTTACTGTATTTGTATTTCCTCCTCCTACTCTATTACTTCATCTTGCTTTTTCTACTACTTGCTGCCTGTTCTCTAAAATGTTCAATTGCATCTTTTTTTGCTGCATTTATTACTACTTGTTTATAGCCTGTTTAAATTGTGTTTTTCTAAGCTTCAGTTTTGGTTTAAGCACTTGGGATTTAGACCTAGCCCTTAGCTCTCCGTGGCCTTTCTCCCCCAAATTCTGACAAATATGGATGGACAGTTTCCTTTAGTTTCTTCTGCAATTCTGGTTGATATATGGACATCCTGAGACAGTGTAGCAACTGCCTCATGTACACGGACAATCATCTACTATTACCACCTAGGAACACAATTTGTGAGAGGTGCAATTACATTAAGAACCTAGAGTCTATGCTCTCTCCCTCACAAGCCAGTATATCTAGCACTGAGAAGGCGTTCAACATAATCACTACACCGCAAACACCAGCCACACCTACACAACACACACCCAGATATGTGGAGGTCCTCAACAAAAACATATCCAGACAAAGGAGACCTCCAAGGCACAAACATGCTCAATCTCCACAAGCTTCCACACCACATACCACACATATTCCACACACCTGTGTCTCACAGCCACTAAGGCTTAAACCATAAACCCAACATGTTAGTCATAGGAGACTCCATTGTGAGACACACAGATGTGCCTCTCACTAGGCTGGATAAGGAGAAAGTCATGGTTGATTGTCTGTCAGGTGCCAGAATCCGCCATATCACATATGCACTCAAGTCTCTGTTATGACTCTGTCATAGTCCATGTTGGCATGAATGACTTGAGATGTACCTCCCTGGACTATATGAAGAGACACATGATTGAAGTCGCTGAATATGTGTCCCAGGCAGGTATGTCCCTAGCCTTAAGCAACATTCTACCCTCACCCAGAATGATGCCTCAATGCAAACAGAAAATGATTGACATTAACAATTGGCTTAGTTTCTGGGGTCATTCAAGGGGATCCAGTACCTGACAGCCTAGGAAGATATGATTGAGAGACTATGATGCTTTGCCAGAGATAGCCTGCATCTGTCTAACTAGGACATCAGGCTTCTGGCAAAGGCTTTTGCCTCCTCATAGTGCCTTTTTTAGGAAAAGTGATGAGGTTAAAACTACCAAAATAAAACTTTCAACAAAATGCAAATTAAAGGTCATGCTGCTAAATGCTAGGAGTCTAAACATGAAACTGCACTCATTGCAAGCATTCATAACCATGGAAGATGCTGACCTCTGCGCAGTCACAGAAATCTGATTCAAAGCTGCAGAGAGCACCTCAGCCTTACCTGGTTAATCATCCTGTCATACATTCAGACCAAAAATTGTGGGTAGTAAAGCCAAAGGAGATGGAGTTTCAATATATATTAAAGACATACACAACTCCAGGATGGTCAAACAGTATGTTGCACAGGAGATACTCCCGGTGCAGTTAACCATTGACAAGACCCCTATTCAAATCATAGCTACTTACTGGCCCCCAAATTTGACTCAAGATACCCAGTCCACCTATCTGGACCTCTTTGAATCTATCAAGATTCAACCTTTTATGCCAATCCTGGGTGACTTTAATAACCCAAACATAAATCGGAAGAACTACTCATGCCAAAACACAAATACCCAGAGATTCCTCGATTTTGTCAATGCAAACACTTTGTAACAGCTAGCGGATACCTGCACAAGAGGTGATAATATCTTGGACTTCGTATTAACCAACATTAGTAACTGCTGCAGCATCCCTACAGTATCATCCTCCCGGGTAAGATCCGACCATAAAGAAGCCACTTTCAAAGTCACTATTTCCTCTGACCCTCATCTCACTAGGGGCAAACAAAACAATTCTCCAAAGCTGATTACAGCCTCCTGAGGGATCGTATAAACAGCTTCACAGTTCCGTTGCCCTCTCTAGGAACTGGCACCAGTATCCAAAACTTCACCAAAGCACTATATGAGCATTTATATAGATGATTGGAATCAGGAATACCTGACAGGACTAAATCATCCTCCTGAAGGAAGAGTAAACCTGTCTGGTGGGCATCTGCAATAAATAAACACTATAACAAAAGGACAAAATTGCTATCCAGGAACAAGAAGGAGCAGGTGCCCATTTGGAAGCAATCTCTCTTTAGCTTGAACAAGCAAATAAGAGCACTAGTGAAATCCTCCAAAGCAAACCTCCAAGTCCAAATTGGCCACATCTCCTAGAGACAAGCATAAGGCCTTCTTCACATATGTCTGAAATCTCAAAGGAAGCACCCAGATCTGCTCAGAACTAGTGGTCAAGGACACCACATATACAAATACCAAAGATATAGCAAACTTGCTGGCTGACAGATTAAGTGAAAACCTCAACCCTCTGCCCCCCATCAGTAAATCAGGACATCCCCAATACCTGCCCCCTTCCCCTTATATCTAGGGAACAGGTAATCACTGCTCTCTTAAAGACAAAAAATACAGCCTCCGTGGGACCCGATAACATTCCAGGCTACATCCTACATGAAATCAGACAGGAACTTGCAGCACCATTCGGCCCCCCATTCAACCAAAGCTTGAGTACCGGCTTCATTCCAGCTGAGTGGAGGACAGCCACTGTCATTCCTTTGCACAAAGGTGGAGCATCCACTGATCCAGGAAATTATAGACCCATCAGCCTAACTAGCCTGATCTGCAAGGCCATGAAATGGATTATCATGGGGACTTGGGTAAAGGGAACTTTTAAATAAAGGACTTTTGTTTATCCCAGCCAACAGCATTGATTGTACTGAATTAATGTTGGACATTAAATTACTTACGAGGAAAGTTAGCTTAAACATGTTATATGGTGATAATGTGAGTAATGTAACAACAAGTTTTAGAAAACCATCCACTTTTACACCCTAGTTACATCCGTTGTTAGAGGTGTTTGAGAAAGCTTGTGAGAGGGATTTACTGAACTTATTGAGAGAGGTAGAGCTGATAGGAAAGATGTTTTTTACAATTTGAATGTCAAGGACAGAGAAGCACTCAAGACTCTTCAAGACAATGAAGGAATTGTTATTAGACCCGCCTATAAAGGCGGAGCTATTCTTCTAATGGATAGAAATGTTTATGCAAGTAAAATGAGTGATTTATTGGGAAAGCAAGGGACCTATCAGAGTTTGAATGCTGTACAGTTAGACAGGATTATAAAAGATGTACACAGCACATTATATGATATGTTTATATGTAATGTTATAGATTTTGAGATGTGTAAGTATTTTTTGTTCGGGAAACCTGTGATTCCAGTTATAAGGGGACTACCTAAGGTACACAAATGCTTGTTAAATCCTGCTATGAGACCAATTGTCTCGAGTAAAGGACGGCTAACAGAGTCTGTATCTATTTATGTTGAGAATCAATTAAGACAGGTAGTTGATGCGACAACAACAGTGATTAGAGATACTCAGCATTTCTTGGAAACTCTGACATAGTATGTGACAACAGGAGGTGATATGTCTTCAGATTTGTTAGTTACTTTAGATGTCACCTCATTGTTTACTAGTATACCAAATGAAACGGGTGTTGAATATATGAGGGTGTTCCTGATAAAAAAAAGTATGCTCATGGATGGTATCTTGAAAAACAATATCTTTATATATGATGACAACTATTTTCTACAACTGAAAGGTGTAGCGATGGGGACTCCGTGCACCAATTCTTATGCCAATTTGGTAATGGCGTATTGGGAGGATACCTATGTGATGCAGAATACACAGTACACGACTCAGATCAAATACTATAAAACTCCTTCAGAATTTAAAACCTAGCACTAACGATCCTGATAACATCCCTTCGTATTTTCTTAACATATCTGCTGAAGCAACTGCCTACCCCATTAGCATACTAATCAACCATTCTATCCAAGAAGGCATAGTTCCCCAAATCTGGAAAAAAGCCTTCATCATACCTTTACATAAGGGTGGCAACAATAACAATGTTAATAACTTTCGCCCCATCGCTATCCTCTCCCCCATCGCTAAACTCCTCAAAAAATTTATTCAACTACAACTACTTCCATATCTCTTAGATAACCACCTGCTAACTCCCACACAACATGGATTCAGACCTAATCACAGCACTATGACAGCACTCCTCTCATTCCTTGAAACTATAAATAAAGCCCGGGACTCGGGCCTTATTGTCTCTACCCTTCTACTCGACCTCTCTAAAGCCTTTGATACCATCTCACATAGGCTGCTTTTAACCAAACTTGCAAAACTTAACCTATCTCCCTCATCATTGAATTGGTTCTCCAGCTACTTAACCAATAGATATCAAGCAGTAAAATGGAAAAAGGCAACCTCCTCATTTCTTAATACCCCAACCGGAGTTCCCCAAGGCTCCATATTAGGACCCCTCCTCTTCAACATATTTACAAATGATTTCTGTAATGCTATCCCTCTCTCCAACATCATCCAATATGCAGATGATTCAACCATTATCTGCTCTGCCACATCTATCCCTACCCTCCTAAAACTAACCCAGGATGCTTTTTCAACCACTGAGCAATGGATGAATAGTAATTACCTGGCACTGAACGCCTCTAAAACCAAATTAATGGTACTCACCCCCTCTAAAGTCAACTCTATCAATATAAACACCTTTTCTATTACTAGTCAAAATAACATCCCATTGGAGCTGGTGTCAGAGTCCAAATTACTTGGAGTCCAAATTGATAACCAACTAAAATTCAACTCCCATCTACAACTAAATATCAAAAAAAAACCATCAAAAACTAGGTATGCTCTATCGGCAAAAGTACTACCTTACAACTGCCACTAAAATCACTCTCTCCACTTCCTTTCTTATTCCTTCCCTTCTCTATGGAGCTCCCCTTCTAACTAATCTGCAAACATCTTTGAAAACACAGATCTCCTCTTGTTACAACAACATTGCCAAGTTTGCTACCAGCCAAAAGTCCTCTACCCACCATTGTTCCTCTCTCCAACAATTAAAATGGCAGGAACTACCCAAACATCTCACCTATACTCAACTATCCCTCGCACATAAGCTAATTTTCAACCCCTACCTCTGTCCCTCCCTGTCCTCTGTCTTTAAACTACCTGATAGAGTATTAAGGTCCAACAACCAAAATCTACTAGAAGTGTATAAACCTACTCGTCTCCTAGGCAGAAATCTTCTATCGTATGGCCTTGCACGCCTCTGGAACTCCCTACCTCCATCCATTCGTACCACCTCTAACCATTTAAATTTCAAAAAATCTCTTCATTCTTACCTAGCATTACAGTGGGAATGCTCTTGCTTCCACCTCATATAACTAACACTAGAATTTTCAAGTTCCTTTCCTTCTCCTGCAATTTCACTTTATCATTTCTCCTAACTCTTGCACTCTCATTAATTTTAGGGTATCTGCAAGAATACTGACTCTCAGAGTATCTACAAGAATACTGACTCTTAACTTGTACCGACTTCTCATTTTAACTTTGTAACACCCCTTATAATGTGTATATGATACAAGTTTCATCAATTGTCAACTTAATTGTAATGTTTGTTTATAATATGTATTTCCTGCTTGAACTGTTACAATGTATAATCATTTCTAATAACCTACTATAACATCAATTGTCTGGAGCTTTTCTCCCCAGGACTCCATTGAAAATGGGTTCATCTTGGCCCAATGGACTATCCTGGTAAACCAACTGCAAATAAATAAATAAAAAAAAATAAATAAATGCTTTGTAGATGATGTTTTTTTGGTTTGGAGGGGTGATGAGGATAGTTTAAAAAGTTTCATTGAGTATATAAATGGCACTACCACTTTTCTCTCTTTTACAGGGAATTGGTCCAAGAAAGAGATAGAATTTCTAGATGTGTTAGTATGTAAACAAGATGAAGGGATAAAGACAGAGATGTTTAGGAAGACTTGTAGGAAGAATGCATTGTTACATCACACAAGCATGCACCCTTCACACATCTATCAAAATATAGTTAAATGTCAGGCCCTAAGGGCCTCCAGGCTCACCAGTGAAGATTCTGTGTTTCAGCTCAGGTTAGACAGTTTAGAGAATGAATTTAAGGAGAGAGGGTACCACAGCTATGAAACTGATGATATTCATGATGAGATTGTGACCAGAATGGACATGACAGGTAAACCATACATTAAGAGGAATAGAGAGAGATTATGTACAGAGACTAATGGAACCAGAGGTACTGACAATATCAATAGGATAGTGATACCCTACACAAACAATAGTAGAAATATTAAGGAGATCATTCACAATAATTGGCACATACTCACTTTGGACAGTAAAGTCAGAGAAGCATCAGGGAATACACCAAATCTTACATACAGGAATACTCAGTCATTCATAGGTTCATAGGTTCATAGGTAGGTACTGGGCTGTTAGCCCTAGGGCCTATATAAGCCTAGCCAAAAAGGGTAGCCTGGCTTTCACCACCCAAGAAAATTATTTTCCTGTGCCCCTGTCGAGCAGAGCCACATAAGTGAGCCCTGGGGTGAATTTGCTATTTCCCATCCAGTCATCAAGATTTTTCATGAAGAGTGCTAATGAGGAGCTCTGTTTGACATAGATAGGTAGTCTGTTCCAGAGTATGGGAAGTCTCTGGGACAGGAATCTATCCCTCCAGCATGTTCTGTTTATTGCGGTGACAAGGGTTAGGTCCCTAGAGTGTGTAGCTCGGAGGGATTGGGATTTCTTTAAGTGGAGCATGTCCAACAGCTCTGGGTTTGACATAGCTTTGTATGTTAGGCAGAGATCGCCTCTGAGTAGGCGATATGCAATGGAGTAAAGCTGGAGTTTTTTGAGACGGTCTGCATAGGACATCTGTTTGAGGCCAGTAATCCTCTTTGTGAGGTATTTCTGTGGCCTTTCCAGTTGTTGTAGATGTCTTGTGAGGTACATACCAAAAGGGGCACTGTACTCTATAATGGGTCTAATGAGTGATAAATAGAGGGGAACAATGACCTCTTTTTTCTGGATGAGAAACCTTTTGTGATGAGGTGAGCCATTTAGAAGGATTTCCTGACCACTGTGGCGATGTGATTATCAAAGGAGAGACTATTGTCCACCTGTGTCGCAAGGTCTCTTATCACACTTTCGGCATTAAGTAGACTACCACTAATGTGGTAGTTCATGGGTAAAGAGTTTTTACCAAAGGGGATGACAATACACTTTTTGGCACTGAGCTTCAGTGAGGCCCTTTTGTAGTATGTCCACATCATTAGGAGTTTCGATTATGGCTCCTAGTTTGTAGTCATCTGCAAACTTTGTTAGCCAAAGACCTTCTGTGTTAGCCTGTACTTCAGAGAAGTAGATACCAAACAGGAGAGGACCCAGGATTGAACCCTGTGGAACTCCACTTTTCACTGATCTGAAGTCGGATTTGGAGTCTGCTACTTTCACAGTGTGGGTTCTGTCCATGAGCCAGTTGTCAACCCATCTTGCGACATAGGGATTTATACCTAGTTTAGTGAGCTTATCTATAATTCCAGAGTGGGGGATGGTGTCAAAAGCCTTGGCGAGATCTAGATAAGCTGTGTGAACCACCTTACCCCTCATCTATGGCTTTGGTGACTGCTTCAAAGAAGTCAGTCAGGTTTAGGAGACATGATCTGCTGTTTACAAACCTGAACTGGGTAAGGTCCATAGTTTGGAGATTACCAATGTCTTTGTTTATGAGGTCTATGATGATAGGTTCCATAGCCTCACAGACCAGACTCATCAGGCTAATGGCCGGTAGTTCCCAGGGTCCATCGTGGCTCCCCCTTTGTGGAGTGGGATAACCACTGCGATGCGCCATTCAGTGGGCACAAAGCCTGAGGTGAGGCTATGATTGAACATGGTACTTAAGTAGGGTGACTGTTCATTCTGTAGTTTATGTAGAACGCAGCCTGGGATATTGTCAGTTCCCATGGATGCTGAGTTCTTGGCTTTGGAGAGTGTGTTTTTTACCTGTGCAGTCGTAATTACAGGAACTTAGCATTCTTCCGGTATAGAGATGGGCCCTCTAGGGGGTAAGAGGTGGGTAATGTTAGCACTGAAACTGCCAGGATGTTGGCAATATCAGTTGGTTCTGTATATTTAGTGCCATTGTGCTGTAACTCAGAGCAGATGTGAGTGTTGCCATTGAGATTCTTGACATAGCTGTAGAATGCTTTGTGGTTGTATTTAGAGTCAGTGGCAATTTTGTTTTTGTAACTAGCTTTGGAGGATTCTATGAGGGATCTCAGCTTCTTACTGAGGTTGACCAGGGAGTTCCTCCAGTCATGGAATTTTACTCTTTTTTGCAACAGTTTCTTTCTCCTATTGTAGAGTTTGTTTATGGCAGAGGACCACCAGATTGGCTTCCTTTTTTGGAGGATAACATATTGATTCTATTAGGGATAGCATGATCCATGCACTCATGTAAGTGCTTATAAAGTGCATTTGTGTAGGATTCAGCAGTCGTACCTCTATTGTCCGTCTGCATGGGTGTCATGAAGTTTTTTATGGTGGTTTCCCCATATTGGGGATGGGGGCGGGATGTGGATGTCTAGGGTAATTAGCTTGTGGTCAGATCTGACTAACGTGGAAATGACCTCTGGTGTAGTTGCCCAAGTTGATAATGACCAGGTCTGGGATATTGCTGCCCCTGGTGGGGGGTGTGAATAAGTTGATCCAAGGTGTTGGAATTTATGAATTCCAGAAAACGTTGAACAAAAGAGTTGGTACATGAGTAGTTTTCCCAGTTAATGGTGGGGTAGTTGAAATCGCCCATTATTAGGATGTTGGGTTGTACCATAATACTTTCCAATGTATCAAGAAATGAGGAGTGGGAATCCTGGGGCATGGTGGGGGTCTGTAGCAAGCTACAATTTGGATTGCAGTCTTGCCCAGAGTTAGTTGCACTTGGATAATCTCAGATGCATTATGCTGTGCAACTATCCTGGAGGTGTGGATATCCTTAATGAATATGAACATTGAAAAGGATATTGTGATATGAGAAGACTGGAAGGGATAGGACCAGATCTGTCAGAGTAGGGACGATTCCATGTAGGTCATGCAACCATTGCAGTTTCATGTCTGGGAGCAAGGAATTTGTTCACCCTACCAAGGTCATGTATTTTCTTTTAAGATATATGCAGACTGTAAGACAAGGGATCTCATGTATCTAGCTGTATGTCAGAAATGTAGTTGCTTCTATGTTGGCAAAACCAGTAGAATGCTGAGAGAGCATGTGAGGGGACACATTTATGCCATCAGTACAGAAGATGAGAGTAATGCTCTTGCAAGACATGTAATGCATACAGATACAACACACAAGTTTCGGTTTACGGTGATGGAATTAATATAAAAAACAGCGAGGTTAGGTGATGTCAGGAACCATACTGAGAAGCAGGAAGCTAGATGGATCCTGAGGTTACAAGCATATAGGTTACATGGCCTAAATGATAGGGTTTCACTGAAACCCTTCCTTAAAGATAGACCCCTTACTCACTAGTCACTTTTAATGGGCAGACCCCTATTTATTACCTTGGTACACAAGTATGAATACATGTTTTTATATATACACGAGTATGAAGTTTTTATCGAATAGTAGTTTTTATATGGAATAGCAGATTTTATGGTAATGAAATTTTACTGGCATTATGAATGTTAAATGGCTAGAATAAAGATGTTTTTAGATGTAGGCCATTTATATGAATGCCCATATTTTATATGTCAATGGTTGTATCTTGTTATATATATTTTCTATACACATTTTATTAGTTAGTGTATATGTATGCATATATATATATATATATATATATATATATATATATATATATATATATGTTTGTTTTTATTGCATGCACACATTTGCATATGCTTTCTATATGCATTGTTATGTGATGACACACTACATTCTTCATTATTTTAAGCATTACTAGGCAGAGATGATTTAACTGATTTTTGATTACTGCATTAATTAACAATGTAATGGGATGATTTTTGATTGGTGCAAGCTGGTTAAACCTGCCTTTATATTGATGTACTATAGAAAGAGTACTTTTTAAGTCTAAAGAAGCGTTCATAGAAACGTGAAAGCGCTTACTGGCCATTGTTCTGTGCTCTTAGTGTGAATAAAAAGGTTTTCATCAGGTCAGCTCCGTTTGTCGTGGTGTGTCTCTGGAGTTTTTTTCACTGGATTATCATGGACCTCATTAACAAGGACATTGGCAACCTCCAAAGACGTGATCTCACAGTTTGGTTTTGTCAAGGGTCATGCCTGTTAAATTTGGTCAACTTCTTTCAGGCAGTCATCAAAGCCATGGGCAAGGGGAAGACAGTGGACACCACCTACCTTGACCTGGCCAAAGCCTTCAACACTATTCCCCGCTTGGGCCTAATAGACAAACTCTCACAACCAGGCATCAATCTGTATGTTACTAGATGTATAGAAAACTGGTCCACCTAGTCAAAATGGGGAAATCCACCTCAAGTAGCAGACCCGTATTGAGCTGTGTACCCCAGGATTCTGTCTTGGGACCTCTGTTATTTAGGATATACTTTTCTGAGGTGCAGGCCAAAATCAGTGGGCTATGGCTGACCAAGCTTGCAGATGACTGAAAGCCAGATGCTGTCATCAATTCTACTAGTGATGTTGACATCCTCCAAGAGGGTCTCACCCAAGCAAATGACTGGTGTCAGAAACATGGCCTCAAGCTGAATATCAAAAAATGCATCATCATCCCCTTTGGGGAGAGTGACATCCCCACAAATTATCACATTAATAACAACATCCTAAGCACACAAGCAGTCGTGAGGGATTTGGGCACCCAGGTTGAAGGCAACCTGACTTTTGACCACCATGTTGCTTCTGTCGTATGGAAAACTTTCTACATGGCTCACCTCATAAGTAAGGGTATCTCATCCAGGGACAAGGAGGTCATATCATTCCTTTGTTCTTCTCTTATAAGCCCCATTATTGAGTACAATGCCCATTTTGGCATGTACCTCACAAAGCACATGCAGCAACTGGAGAGACCACAGAGGTTCCTCACCAGGAGAATCCAGCATCTCAAACATCTACCATGCACAGATAGGCTAAAAAACCCTATCCCTCTACTCAGATTCATACTGACTCCTCAGAAGTTACCTTTGTCTGGTATACAAAGCAATCTCAGACCCTGCCTTGATGGGACTGCTACATATCCGCAAGTCATGTAACCCGCACGCACAACCTCAACTTAGTCTGTGACATGAATAGGATTTGTTGGCAGGACAGATTTGTGTCCCAAAGACTCCCTCATCTGTGGAATAGACTCCCTCGTCACATCAAGCAGAGTACTTCATTATCCCTTCTTATGTGTAGCAGGGATAACTGGATGGAAAAGAGAAAATACACCCCTAGGATTCTACCTGTGTCCGTGCTGGACAGGGGCATTGGGTGCTGATTTGTCTTAACAAGGGCTAAACTCTTGGCTAGGCTTATAGAGGCCTTAGGGTCAATAGCCTATTAACTTCCTATGATCCTCTGATCCTATAGCTATCTAAGTATCTATCTAGCTATATACATATACATATATATATATACATATATATATATATCTACATATACATATATATATATATATATATATATATATATATATATATATATATATATATATACACACACACACACACACACACACACACACACACACACACACACACACACACACACACACACACACACACACACACACACACACACACACACACACACACACACACACACACACACACACACACAGACACACACACACACACACACACACACACACACACACACACACACACACACACACACACACACACACACAAACACCTAAATACATCATCTGTTATCTGCTTCTTCAGTTGACCTTCTTAATATTCAGCACATATGATTAACTGCACATGCAGTCTCATATAAAACTGATCACATTATAAACAATCACACTGTATGTACTTTTGAATAAAACAGCACTATATGTGCACTTGTATGCATGCACTGGGATCTGCAGTACAGTAATGAAAAACACTACACACATTTGGATTACAGATTATAAAATTATCATACATATACTTCTGCAGTGAATAGGGCAGCCGCTGTGGTTTATAGGGACATCATTTTGTTGTATATACTTTATATAGATATTTTTAGCTGGATTTTTTCAGATGTACATTATAGGTTCATAGGTTCATAGGTTCATACTAGGCTATCTGCCCTAGGGCATTTATAAGCCTAGCCAGAGTGTGTATGGCTTTCACCACCCCTTAGGATGAGAATATTATACCCATTAGTTTGCTGTGCCTCTGTCCAGCAGTGACACAGAGATGATTCCCAGGGTAAACCTATGATCTCCCATCCACTCGTCAAGATTTCTCTTGAACAGAGTCAGTGAGGGGCTCTGCCTCACATGGACTGGGATTCTGTTCCATAGTGTAGGGAGTCTCTGGGTGATGAATCTGTCCCTCCAGCACGTCCTATTTATATCCGTGTTGAGGTTTAAGTCTCTTGCTCTCGTGGCTCTGGTGGATTTGGATTTTTTGAGGTGGAGCATGTCCATTAATTCCGGGTTGGACATGGCCTTGTATGTCAGGCACAGATCATCTCTGAGCAGACAGTATGCGACTGAATAGAGCTGGAGTTTCTTCAGTCGGGCAGCGTATGACATATGTTTGAGCCCCTTTATCCTTTTGGGGAGGAACTTTTGGGGTCTTTCCAACTGCTGCAGGTGTCGGGTAAGGTACATTCCGAATGGGGTGTTGTACTCAATCATTGGTCTGATAAGTGAAGAGTACAGGGGTACAATGACCTCTCCTGATCTGGATGTGAATCCCTTCATGATCAGGTGGGCAATGTAGAAGGTCTTCCTAACCACTTTGGCAATGTGAGTGTCAAAAGAGAGGTTGCTGTCAACTTGGGTCCCCAGGTCCCTGATAACTTCTTCCGTGTTTAATGGATTACCACCTATGTGATAATTAGGGGTTACCTTGTTTTTCCCAAAGGGTATGACTATACATTTTTTGGCATTTAGCTTAAGGCCATGGCTCTGGCACCAGTTATCCATTTCTACGAGACCTCTCTGGAGGATGTCTGTGTCTGATGGAGTGGCAATTATGGTGCCCAGTTTGCAGTCATCTGCAAATTTTGTCAGCCACAATCCCCCTATGTTTGCCTGCACTTCAGAAAAATAAATGCCAAACAAGAGGGGGCCCAGGACTGAGCCCTGTGGGACACCGCTCGTGACCGGCTTAGAGTCTGACATGGCACCAGCAACTCTAACCCTGTGTTATTTTTGGCACTAGTTTACTTATTCTTCTTGGGCATTTATTCATTATTTAAGTGTCTCTCCAGAGTATGGACTCATTTATTACTGTGATTCTTATTATTTTAGTTATGTAGCTTAGTTGAACCTTCTATACTACATAAAGTTAAGAGTAACCAACCAAGAGGCACAGCTATCATGCTTCCTTTTTTGATGTTCTAGAATGATACTGACTTGAGGTCACTGAAAAATGTTGGTAGATGACTTGTATTTGCTGAGGTGAGGGTCAAAGATGTATGCTTAGATCTCTCATTAGAAAGCTGCAACTTTGTGGTGTTATGCATAGTGTTGTGGGATTATATCTGTTCTAATAATATTTGTACATATGTAAAGACATTAACAGCAAATCACCGGTTATAACAGTTAAAAAGGGACACTGCCCTCTTAGTTTTGATAGTATGAAATCTTATTTTTTGAGGGTTTTTTTTCTACATATTTTCTTATATTAAAACAAGTCTTAAACTGTTGTGTATGATTCTTGTACTGCCATAAAAAATGTACGGCCATCTCACAGGTAGGTAATCCATTATGTACAGTAGGTTAAATTGCCAATACCAATATTAGTGAAGAAAAATGAAGCAATGCAATCAGGTGCTGTAGAAAGCGACAGTAATATAACAAATACTGTGCTTTGTAGTCTGGAAACTAATTTCCCTTTTATTCTGTTTTCATTTTACATGTATTTGCATATGAATAAGCTAATTTATTTTCTGTGTAGGATCACCTCACAGAAACTTCACTTTGATTAATTTTGTGTATAACATTAAACAAGAAACTGCTGCGTGCATTTGGAAAGTGTGATATGTATTCAGAGCTGTTTTGTACGGGAAATGTGAGTTTTGGAAATTTTTTGTTAGAAATGTATTTCAAATCAAATGACAGCAGCTTCATTTCAATATTTAAAAAAAGTATTCATTCTGATTACTTAAACAGCAAAACAAATGGATATGACAGATTGTGACTTTTCACCACTTTCAAGTTCAATTCAGCATTTTGCAGTATATAATGGTGAAGTGGGAATATGTGAGAGGTGATACTCTGTAACAGGCTATGGTAAGGCTTGAAAAGGTTATTCCCTGTAGTGTTGAAAGGGTCAGGTATTTAAAGGATCTCAGACTGTGTACAGTACCTGATTGCTAGGGATGGGAAGGAATATAGATTTGCTCGTCTTTATATTGTATATCTTTGATATGATGATGTTGTATGGTGGCTTGGCTTTTTTTTTGTTCATGTTATGCTGTTGATATAAAAAGTTCTAAGTTTATTTTTCTGAGTGTTATCAAACAGCTGGTAGTTGTGTTTAAATGACACTTTATGAGCTGGGACTAGAGGAGCAGAACAAAGCATCCAGCACTTTTATTTCCTTATAGTACATACCTCATTAGTGTGGCTTGACATTTCTGAAGAAGAGAGATAAATCAGGTCCTCTCTTTCAGAACTCAGCTCCGCATAATGCTGGTTAACCTTTTTGCTCGTTTCCCCTTCCTGTTAGCAGAGAAGTTTTAAAGAATGCTGACTAAGCTTGCCATTAATAGGAAGAAAGAAACAGAAAAGAAAATAAAACCAACCACCATTAGCCAGAGAATGAGACTATACATTCACCTAGTAACTCTACAAATATGTGGGGTTAAGGTCAGAAGACACAGTATCCTTGTCGGTCCTCAGCGTTTAACTCACCTCAGCCTTACAAAGAACTTGGTGATTAGGGTGATTAAGGAAATGCAAAGTGCTTATAAACTGAAGGCGTGTGCAGATATTATCATACAATCTCATCTTATAGGGGTGTGCTGGTCACTAGTTGGGAGGAGTGTTGATCAGCTGGGAGAGGTGTGTTGGGCACTCGATGAGAAAGGTGCGGTGGAAGCAGTGAACTGTGGCTACACTAGGGCCTTATAATAGTTCACAGAAACATGAAGATGATTCTTTCAGGATAGTGCAAGATTTTGTCTGGCAAACATCTCTGTTGTGCTTATCTCAGTTATGTAGAGTGCAAAGTACAGTGTTGTAAGAAAGTATATATTCTTAATGGAATATATCAGTATGCTCTTAGTTTAACACTACTGAAGTCTTAGAAAACTCATTTTCTCTAGACACTTAAGAAATTATAATCAGTTTAGGTGGTTTATAAATATATATATATATATATATATATATATATATATATATATATATATATATATATATATTTGCTATGATAATCTGATTATGCAGCATAAATGAATAACACATTCTGGCCTTTTATAGTCTCCAGTTGAACATGTATTATGATCTTCAGGGTGTGGTTTTAAAACTGAATCATTCTTTTTTTTCCCTCAGCTTTTCACCCCTCACAACACTCCCAATTACTGTCTTCAGTTTTACCCTATGCCTTCATCTCCAGTCTTTCATCCCTTAGTATCTCCCTATTTGTAACCCCGGGCATGTCACTTCATAAGGAAGGTCCCCAACTTATTGGAAACAAGGCATTGTAACATTTCTTTGTATTTCTCCTCTGATGCGTGGATTCTGATGGTGAAAAACTATTATGGGGATTCAGAAGCCTTCAATTATGCATGATGTCTCTGCCTTCAAACTCCTGGATCTTAAATAAACTAACTCCAAGGTCACACAGTTGTGGCAAAATTGAAACATTACTGTGTTATGTTACAGTCAAATTTATGAAGGAGGATTGTAAAGTAATTTGGCCACCTTCACCACTAATGAACTTTCCAACAAAACTCAACACATGATAAAAGCATTTGTCAATCAAACTAATCCAACCAATGCATGTGCATGTGTGTGTGCATATGTGTGTGTGTGTGTGTGTGTGTGTGTGTGTGTGTGTGTGTGTGTGTGTGTGTGTGTGTGTGTGTGTGTGTGTGTGTGTGTGTGTGTGTGTGTGTGTGTGTGTGTGTGTCTGTGTGCATGTATATGTGTGTGTGTGTGTGTGTGTGTGTGTGTGTGTGTGTGTGTCCATGTATATGTGTGTGTGTGTGTGTGTGTGTGTGTGTGTGTGTGTGTGTGTGTGTGTGTGTGTATGTTTGTGTGTTTTACTCAAGCAAAATCAGTAGAACTACATCCACTTGCAATGAGGCTATGGTTTTCTCTTGACATCACTTGCACTGAGGCTATGGTTTTCACTGGACATCACTTGCGCTGAGACTATGGATTTTCACTGGACATCACTTGCACTGAGGCAATGGTTTTCACTGGACATTTTGCAGGTGATCAAGCTGAAACATCAGACTCAGCATCTGAGCAACAAATATGGAGAGTTACAGTTAAGCAGCTAATGAATAGCTCCTGGCTTTCCTATATTATGTGGAAAAATGGTGTACCATCAACGCAGCATCCCATGGCTGAGCAAAATGACTTACGATGAACAAAGCATGTTAAAAGAGGGCATTAAGGACACAGTTAAGCAAATGGAATTGATATCTACAAGAATTTTATATTTAGCATTTACCTCTCAAACTGTCCCTGATTTTCAGGGACGTCCCTGATTTTGACTCAAATTTTAACTCTGTCCCTCTTAATCCCTCCTAAAACTAGTGACTTTTGGAGGAAAGGTGGTGAATTACACTTAATGAATAATGACAATAATTAAGAGTTATAAACTTCTTTTACTTTAGAAAAAGTGTATTAATTCATATGCTCTGATTCTGTCTATGTTTCAAGTTAATAGCACTAATATTTTAAACGTGTCCCTGATTGTCCCTGATTTTTTCTTGACTTGTCCCTGAATCTGTCGAAATGTGTCCCCAATTGGTTGAGAGGTCTAGACTTAGAGCAGTAGTAATAACTAGGAAAATGCTGGCCTGCCATGAATGATAATCACCTGATTACATCTCATGTCCTAGTAATCCTGTACAAGGTATAATTTTCAGTAGGGCTATTCCCTGTTAGAAAGGAGGAACCTGCAATGCTTTGCTGATGAATTTTGCACCTGGAAAAGAGGAGATGTGTTAGAGGGAAATGTGGGATGCTAAACTGACCTGCAGGTGAAGAAAGAAATGGAAATATGATTTAAAAAGCAGTGGGTAATTACATATTATTTATATATTCATACACACACACACACACACACAGACAGACAGACAGACAGACAGATAGATAGATAGATAGATAGATAGATAGATAGATAGACAGATAAATAGATAGACAGATAGATGGATAGATAGATAGATAGATAGATAGATAGATAGATAGATAGATAGATAGATAGATAGATAGATAGATAGATAGATAGATATAGATATATACACATATATCCAGAAAAACACAGACAGACAATCTTACAATTTGTTAGTTTGTGGGTCTGCTCTGTCTTCTCAGTCATGTATAAGTCAAGCTACTAGGAGTCACTTTGTTATACGATGTGTTGAAAAGGTTAGCACAAAGAAAGAGAAATCAGTAGTACATACATTACAATGTTTATAAACATCAGCTGTACTCATGTTTCCTCTGCACAGTATAGGAATGGTGATTTGGTACAATATTCCAAAAATTATACTCTACTTGGATGTGATATAGCTGATAAAGTAAAAGTACACTTATAATTAATTTGCCACTTATTTAATTCGCTATCATACATAAAGACCTGACACTGTGCATTTTTGTCTGTAATACAGATAAACTGTAAATCATTTATATATCAAAATGAAGAGAAATCTTTATGGACTGTAAATCTGAACCTTCTACTCATGTTTTTTTTTTTTGTTTTGTTTATTTTTTTAGGGGTGGAGTATTTGCACTTCTCAGCTCATTTGGGAGGCTGCACACTTTCTTATTGCCTATGTACTTTTAAGTCAGAGGTTATCTGATCTTGGAGGAAATTAATTATTGACTTATTTATGTTGGTTTCTTTTTTGTTTGTTTTTCAGTACTTTCCCTAGGATTTGTGAGTTTAGAATTAGAACACATAAAAGTAGCTTGGGGTTTGGAGGCATGGAGATATCTTAGGAAGCATGCATGCTTTTCTGGTTCAGTTACTGAAATCATGCAGCTGTATAATTCTGTGTTAACATGGGATGCTCTATTTGCTAATGTGCTACTGCTACCATCCACCTCAGCATTTTAACTAGAAGTGGAAACAAAAATTGTTTGTATGTAAATATTTAAGTAACTGTTTTATTTGCACACATAGAACTCCTGAACTTTTCTAAAATGCAATCATTAACTTCAGTTCTCTTTGTTCTGAAAATCAAGTCAGGGCTCTTTTTTCTGCTATTCAGTCTTAGCTCATAAAGTTTCAATCATTTACAGATGTAATATGACTACATTCTCTGTTCTGTCATGGATTCCCCAAAATACATGTGTAAACACACACACACACACACACACACACACACACACACACACACACACACACACACACACACACACACACACACACACACATATTGACTTACTACAAAATACCATACTCAAGTTCACAGTAATCAAAACTGTTTACTCCAAATTCAGAACTGTAAAACAATCTTATCACATAATATTGAAATACAAACCATAGTGCAATGCAAGTTGCTAAAAGGTTGCACACCAAACTGTATGAAGATTTTTTGAACAGACTCAGCAATTATTCAGGAAGTGGAGGAGGAAGGCCCATTTGCACCCTCTAAAGTTTGTTGAGGTGTGCTTCCACACCTGTATGACTACAACTGTGATTCCCTGCTTGTCAGTTGCATCACTGGTCAGTTTCAATGAAACTACCCCCTAAACTCCAATATCATAACATCACCCCTACATATCTACCTCCCTAATTATGTAAAAGTCCTATTCTTTTACTCTACACTCTGAGCCCAATACAAATCTTTGTTTCAAGTGACAATTTAAGGGCTTCCTCAGGTGAGATGCAACTAACTCCCGACTCCCACTGCTATCTACTCTTCCTTCTCCTCCATATCTATCCTCATTTTTCACACTCAAGTACTGCCCCCCCCACACTTCTGAATATTTCTGACTTCTTACACTTTGTATACCATAACAGCATCTTCTAAAACTTTTACTTAGTGACAATATACTTTAAAGCATTATGCAAAATATTTTCATAAACTATTACACGACTGTTCATAAGTAACTCTCTGTTCAGTGTTTACGCATTGCATTTCTGTTATTTCTATGATGTTAATAATAATCTCTAAATATGTGCTGTATAGCATATTGCATTTGTTTGATGCATTCATCTAGATGATGCCTGCAAATAGCCAGTTATGATCAATGTATTACTCAGGTAAACAAAGTGAAGTAATCAAAATAATAAATAAATGCCTTTTGTCAGACTACATCCAAACAATTTCCTTAAATATTTCACCACATTATCCTCCAAACCACTATTGCAAGCAACATCAAACCATCTATTAAACCCACCCCTCCTCTCGCACCCACATTACACTTCAAAATAGAACTGCTAAAGAAGTCATAACTGCAGTGGATAATATTCCTTCTCTTATGCATCCATCTTATGCATCCTTGAAGTAGAATGCATTTTTCCATTTTTTATCTCAGTTTGCAAAGCATATGTTATATCTCCCTCTCCAACATGTCTATAATCTTTGCCTCTCTGATAATATAATGCCAGACTTATGGAGACAGACCAATGTTAAACCTATCCCAGAACTCTCCAGACCAGTATATACCTTTTTCAGTTCTTACTGCCCTAGGGAAAACATTTGAAAAACTACTATTCATACACCTCATCGGCTAAGTTGAAAAACTCGAGCATCCTAACTTATACCATCATGGCACTTGATCAGTACTCACCATTATGCTCAGCATATATATTTAAACAAGTAGCATCCTTCACAATATATGCAAAGGCATTTTACAGATGCACAGTATATTAACTTCACCAAGATCATTGATCTGTTTAACCATGATCTGTTATTGTAACCACATATTGCAGTGGAAATCATCACAGTCTCACTTCCTTTGTTTAAAAGCGTTCACATCATCAGAAAGGCACTTTGAAGTTCACATGGGAACATTTTCTCATGCCCTACTTCCCCTTACAAATGACATTCCACAAGGATCAATTTTATTCCCAATATTATATTCACTATTCATCCATAATCTCCCAGAAGCCCTACCACAAGTTTTCATCCACTTGTCCACTCATGATGTGGTCATATACAAAAGCAGTGTTGTTATGTTACTATCAAGAATGAAGAGGGAAAAGATCTTAGCAAGTCATCTCAATGGCTTTCACAAAATGACATTATCTTTAATGTGAAAAAAAAGAAAAAAAAGATTTTTGGAATCGCACACAAACTCTGCTATGACTCCAAACAGTGACTGGTGACTGCAAAACCATAAAGACCTATTAAAACCACATCACACTTAAAGTATCTGAGTATCTGGCTTGACCAATTTTTTTAACTTCACAGCCCACATTAACCACAAAATCCAAAATTAACTCCTTCCTATTTTGAGCAAAAAGACATTGCACTTCCTGTTCACAAAAGGTAGACTTTCAGTTAGGGAAGTCTTATTTGTCCAATCAAGAAGCTTGAAGAATGGTTTCCCCAAGTATTTTTATATTATCTAGGGGAAAAAAAGTCCTCTTTCCATACTATAACCAGAAAAAAATGCAAACTTAGCTCCCTGCCTCCTTCAAAAGACCACCGTTCAATGCTAACTAAACTCAAATGGCTAGAAATAAAGCAATGATACAAACTTATAATCTCATTGCTAGTTTACAAACTCATAAATTTTAAAACTTTCAAAATCTTAGTAAACCACCTTAAAAACTGAAAAACCTCATGTAATATACTTTCAAAATTCTCCCTCAACCTAAATATACCCCTTAAAAGACTTATGACACTAACCACTACTTTACAGCAATGGCCCCACATACATTGGAAACAATATCAGTAAATGTAAAAGAAAATTCACCAATGCACAAATTTGGGGAAAAACAAATATATATATATATATATATATATATATATATATGTATATATATATATATATATATATATATATATATATATATATATTTGAACAACTGCAAATGTTTCCAAAACCAATGGTTCACATAGCCCAACCGCACTACTTATTTCATTACTTACCTTAATGCTAACTCAACCACAGAGAACTAGATCTACTTGCTACTTGCAGTGACAATTTCTTCTACTCCCTTATCTTCTATATAATCTTCCATTTTATGTAGATTCATCATAAAATCGTTTTCTCATTTTCCTCCTCTCCACTTGTGTTTCACTTTCTCTGCTCCTTACTCCATTTTCCAACACCTGAATCTTTCTATATCTGCCTATTCTGTTAAAATTGCAAGCACTACATACTCATGGCATTTTCTCCTACCTTTCCTTTAACTATGTTTGCTAAAATATGCTTACTCATTTATTAGCTGATGTTTTTGAAATGTTTGCCATTTTCTTTCATAATGCACTTGTTTTATTCGTAATGTCTGAGGGATGAATATGAAAATATACCACTGAGATCAGTTTTCTACTTTAGTAATAAATAAAACCAGCAACGGATAATGAGCGGCCCACAGTCCAATAATTCAAAACATCAGCGATTCAAAAACCACAGGTAATGGTAAGCAGAGGTTCAAAACCATGAAAAAGGTAGATACAGTCCAAAATACTAGAACATGCAGGAAGCAGAACTCAAGGACATGAAGATTTTCCAAAAAAATATATAAAATCCTTTATTTGTAGTCGACCATAGGTGAGCGCTTTCACAACATAGCTTCATCAGACCATCAAGCAACTACTGACACACACACCCTATATATAATAGGGAAGGGTTAAAAACAACCTATAATATGTTCACATCAATTAAATCAAGCAAATACTTAAAGTAACAAAAAACAAAAACAAAAACTCAAAAATTGGAACAGAGATCCCTATCTAATAAAATAAATAAATATATAAACAAATATATTCACAACAATATACAGAAACAAACATATAAACATAAATAAATACCTTAAGAAACAAAAATTAAAAGAGACTTATTTACGAAGTCTCCTTTTCCTAAGGGCAGGTTTTATGGATGCCCTTTCATTTAAGCCACTACCCCTGTCAGCATGTAGCATAATAATCCAACAGGACTCCCTATACTCAGTATGGGTGGGTAAATCACCACTCCTAACACT
This sequence comes from Protopterus annectens, assembly GCF_019279795.1. Taxonomy (NCBI): domain Eukaryota; kingdom Metazoa; phylum Chordata; order Ceratodontiformes; family Protopteridae; genus Protopterus; species Protopterus annectens. The sequence continues at coordinate 1,525,752,568 of NC_056741.1, read as the reverse complement.
AGGTTGTAAAGTTTCAATGACCCTAAAACTGAACGTATGCGAGGCATCATTGTTCATAACATATTTGGAAAGGGCATTAAATAAAGAGCCCTTCCTATTATGATAAAGGTGTTCACTTATTCTGTCACGCAAGACCCTATTGGTCTTGCCGACGTAAAAAGAATGACAAACTGAGCACTCAGCCAGATAAATGACATGAGGAGTCATGCAATCAGCAGAGGCATGAAAAACAAAATCTTTACAAAGATCAGGGTGAAAAAAGAATGCCTGTTGGTTTATGTATCCACAAAAATTACAATTACCACAAGGTGTAGTTATGCCAAATTGTGTAGGGAAACAGCCATGTTGATTACCATGACATAAACATCTCTTCAAATTCATACAATTCCTAAACCAAAAAGAGGGTTTATCGCCCACAATTGTACGTAGGTCATTGTCAACCTGTAATATTGCCCAGAACTGACTAAATACCTGTGTGACTTCTCTATAACCACTAGTATAAAATAGAGATACCTTTACTCCTGGTGTATCTAGTTTTTGGGAAGTAGTATGATGATCATAGTTAGGCCCAAAATAAGGGCTCGCTGTGGTCATTCTCAGAGCACTTAGATCAGACCACTGTCTATCAGTCTCAATTTGAGTATAACCACGAGCCCTCAATTTACGATTCAGGCCATCTATTTCACTCAAAAAACCAGCAGATGTAGGATTTAATCTAGATGCCCGTATGCCCTGGTCCCTTTTTTTTTTTTCTTTTTTCTTTTTTGTTTCTTAAGGTATTTATTTATGTTTATATGTTTGTTTCTGTATATTGTTGTGAATATATTTGTTTATATATTTATTTATTTTATTAGATAGGGATCTCTTTTCCAATTTTTGAGTTTTTGTTTTTGTTTTTTGTTACTTTAAGTATTTGCTTGATTTAATTGATGTGAACATATTATAGGTTGTTTTTAACCCTTCCCTATTATATATAGGGTGTGTGTGTCAGTAGTTGCTTGATGGTCTGATGAAGCTATGTTGTGAAAACGCTCACCTATGGTCGACTACAAATAAAGGATTTTATATATTTTTTTGGAAAATCTTCATGTCCTTGAGTTCTGCTTCCTGCATGTTCTAGTATTTTGGACTGTATCTACCTTTTTCATGGTTTTGAACCTCTGCTTACCATTATCTGTGGTTTTTGAATCGCTGATGTTTTGAATTATTGGACTGTGGGCCGCTCATTATCCGTTGCTGGTTTTATTTATTATTTTCATTTTATTTAACATTTTACAGCAACGGTAGATTTACCACCTGCACATCCACCATTGTGTTTTTTGTTTAGTTTTCTACTTTAGTTAACAAATTCAAATACAGTAAAATGTTTCCTCTTCTTGACTGCTTTTGCAAATGAAGAATAGGCATATATAAATAAGGGAATGAGTGGATATTCCCTTACATGGGGGTTGCAGGGAGCTGGGTCTGACCTTCATGTTTTTTTTCTAGTTTTTTACTTAATAGTGCTTAACTGGTTGGGTTTATCCAGTTGTAGTTTTGCCTAGACATTACTCAAACAACCATAGTAAAATAGTTACCTTGAGCAGAACACTGATCCAATGGACCTTTATCAAACTTATTCAGAGTGCTGATAGGGTTACACAACAGGCACTTAGCAGATGAGGGAATCAAACTCTAGACTATAGGAAGTCATTTTTAACAGTTTATAGTCTTAATTCTGTGCAGTAACTGTTTACACAAAACAAGCCTTATTAGACCCCCAACCAATATAAACCTTAAGTACATTAATCCCACAAAAAAGGCATAATCAACTTCCTGCAAAAAAAATAAAAATATAATAATAATAACCACAAAGAAAAATAGAAAACCAGCTTATTATGCTGGTCAATTGAATTCAACCCACTTTAGCTATGGCTGTGAGACTCAAGTTCTTAAGAGACAAAAGACAAACCTCCTATCAAATCCCGAAATACTATGTAAACAAATGAAAATATCCTCAAATAATCTGAAAATCCAACATACCACATTTTTAATTTTTATATTTATATAGTTTAACATTATTACATTTCTCATTTTAATAAATCAGAAACAAGACATAAGCATTGCAAGTTGTATCAGTGTATGTATGTCTATACACATAAATTTATATCCATGTATCTAACACACAGATGTACCACCCCACACCTTAGTCCACCTAAAAGAACCCCCAAATATTTTATTTTCATTTATTTTGAGCATTTGCTGACTTGGTTAGTTTGACTGGGAGACAGCTTTTTTTCACTGGAGGCCTGAGGTGCAAAGCTCCAGTTGTAAAAGTAAAAAAGATACAAACATGAAATACTATGACATAATAAACAGAGAATACAAGTAATTATATGCAAATTGCATGCAAGAATTTAACAAAAAATATGATCAGGGCAAACTGTAACTTTTATACAAGGCAAAATGTGTGTGGTATGCCCTATTGTTAGGAGTAAGAGCAGGGTTTATATAGAGGTAGGTAACAGAGAGGATGTGCTTGGGGTTAGAAGCTGGAAGAAATGCTGTGTATCATTAGGAGTAAGAAGAGGTTAAGTGTACTGGAGGGGAGGGTAATTTAATTTGGGTATGGGCATAAGCAAGATCATGAAATTAGTAGGTTGTCTTTTAGAGATTTTTTGAAGAGTTAGTGTTAGAAATAGTTCATAAACATAGAGACAGTTTATTCCATGCATTTGCAACAGAGTGATTGTAGAGGAGTTTGCCTGTGTTCTTATTGGGCTTATAATTTCTAAGAGGTGTTAGTCAGAGCTTCAGGGTGTATGCATGGGAGTGAAGAGAGAGAGAGAGAGAGAGAGAGAGATGAGCATTGGGAGAGCAGGACATGAGGAGGGTTTGTTTAGGATGGAGTGAGTTAAGTGCAGTTGAGGTAGCAGGAGTTGTTAATGGAATTCTAGCCACTGTAGGCTTTTCAAAGATAGGAAGTGGTGAGAGCAATACGGTTGATTCGCAAAAAATCTAGCGATTTTATTATATGTGAGTTCCAGTTTAGACAAAAGATTGGATTGTAGGTTAGTTAGGATTGGGGTGGCATAAAATAAGGTGGGAAGTAGGAAAGCTTGTGCAAGAGAGAGTTTAGATTCATTTGTGAGAATTCTGTTGTGCCTGTAGAGCAAGCCCAGCTTCTGATGAGTATTTTTGATGCACTGTTAAATGTGGAGATTGAATTTTAATTAATCATCAATTGTGACTACTAGCAGTTTTGTGTGAGGTTCTACCAAGATAGTTCTGTTATTGAGGGAGGCGACTGTGAAGGTAGTTTTGTGTGGCTGGAGAGATTTTGGGAGGAAGAGGAGTAGTTTGTTTTTTTTTAGGTTTGAGTAAGAGTTGGTAAGTTGTTAGCCATTTTTTTAACTGAGTGGAGAGATTCTTGTGTAAGGGTGAGAAGGTGGGATAGACTGCCAGGGCAGGTGATAATTATAGAGTCATCAGCATATGGTATTAAAGAAGAGTGTGGACAGGATGTGTAGAGGCTGTTAGTAAATATGTTAAATAGTAGGAATACAAATCTTAGATTGTTTAAAAAGAAAAAAAGTAGCATACAAAAAGGTACTTCAGTGTAGAAAATGTAACTTTACATAATGAACACACTAAATTCACACACACTTCCCCCTACAAAGCACTCTGAACTCTAAACAATCTCATAGAAATTAAATCAATTCACATTAGGAGGAAAAATTTAAAATTAAAAGATAAAATAAATAAAATAAAATAAACCTTAACCATACTTGCCTAAAAAAACAAACTAATTGACAATGAAAGTAAAGCATGAAACTAACAAATCCTAACCCAACTCTTATTACATTAATAAAATATGTTATAAAAACTGATACTACAAAGAAAAAAAATAATGTATTAACAAAATCATGCAGGACTGTAGTAGAAATCCCAGCAAATATTGTACAAAACCTTATTCAGTATAAATATAGGCAATTAACATATCCCATGAAAACCTATTCTACTGTTATGAAAAAAAAATAGAAACAAATGGATAAATGGAAATTGGAGTAGTTTGGCATGAATATATTTAGAAACTAATTCCTTAAACCAACAGTACAAGGCATTCAATATATCATATACTAGATCCTCTCATATTCTGGTTATCTGATTGGGGACCCAAGGTGCTTACTGCATAAAATATGTATCTAACAGACTATAGATATACTTTACCACTAAAGTTCACCTGTCATTAAAACTGTATAAGCTTCTTTGAAGCATCCTCCGAAGTTTATGCAGATCTTTTGTATTTGATCTAAACTACTAAAATTCACCAAAATACTTACATTTTCTGACAAACAGCATAACAGATTTCATAATGTATGCCAAATCCTCAGGCACACAACCACATCCCCCCCCAAAAATGTTATATTATGAAACACTGACTTCCTGAAAATAAATGATTCAACACAATGAAAAAAAATGCCTGAAAACCAACAGGGTGAAAAATCTTTTTTTTCTTCATTTTTGCATGGGTGCAAGCCCTCCATACCCTCCTGAATTTATATATCTCAACTCCATTGCTGCATGGGTGCAAGCCCTCCACACCCCCTGAAAACATATATCCCAACTCCATTGTCACATGGATTCAAGCCCTTCACACCCCCTGAACACATATATCCCAACTCCACTGTCACAAGGGTGCAAGCCCTCCACACCCCCTGAGCTTATATATCCCAACTTCACTGTTGCATGGGTGCAATCCCGCCACACTCCCTGAACTTATATATCACAACTCCACTCCACCAACCTGAAGAATGGAGAAACCTCTTTAAAATAAGACTCAATGCTGGAGCACAATTTGAAATCATACTGGCAATGATTTTCTACAGGCAAGAGCTTTTGGCTTTATGCTATGCCTTTTGATTTTTTTTTTCATGTAAGTTGCTGATGCTTTAGGGAATTTCTCCTCAAGATTGTGTACGGGATATGAAAAAAAAAAATACACAGCCGACCAAAACCATTCCAAAATACCAACATTTTCACTGTACCTATAACTCAGTCCATTAGGGAATATATCATTTTTAAAAATTAAAAAGATAAAATAAGACAGTAAAATATACAGCAAAGCACTGGATTCAACTAACTAATTGGAAAATTGACAGACAAAGCAAATGCGGGAACCATGTGTGCTATGTGGATGTCAGACACAAACATACACTATGCAGCCACAATCTTGGCATGCCATCTGTACAGTGATTAACTAGAATCAGTGCCTGCAACAACAGTTGGAAGTATCAATCGTGCTAGTTATGTGTACTGCAGCATGTGTGAATTCTATAGCATCACTTATGTAGAGAATACTAGCTAAGTGGTGGGAAATGCACATTTCGGATGTCTTTTGAACAATACTTTTTGGGAAATTTTACTGTGTGGAGCACAATGTATTCCAGGAAGTAGCTTAGGAATCTGTTTATGGATACATGTGGTATGTCTACAGGTCTGTGAAATGTGCCTATGCAGAAGTAGAGTGACCATATCAAGTACACACATGCCTATCATGACACATACTACAAGAACTGTCAAGAATGTGTGCATCCAAATGAAAAAAAAGTCCAGTGCTTCATAGATGGTAACTAAAGTCATATATTGCAAACAAACATAATAACAACATTGGCTGGATGTTTAGCTTTTGTGACTTGGAGCAAATGGTGTAGGTTGTTTAGCTATTGTATGCTTTTACATTGTTCATGAAAGTAAGCCTTCTGATCTAACCTGATGCACTGATTTGCTCACACATATTTTTTGGAACAAAAGAATGTTGGTCTGGGCTAGTATAACACAGTTAAATCAACAAACTGCTTTCTTACTATAATGTAAGGAACTACTTCAGAATTTAAAGTTACATCATATTCTTGTAGGGTTACCACCTGTCCCACTTTGCGAGGGACAGTCCATCTTTGGGCAGTTGCGTCCTGACAAAAAACTGTAAAAATGGCAAATGTCCTAAGATTTTAGGACAAAATGATTTCCTATATTTTATGGAATAGTAGCATAAAACAGTTATTCTGTATCTGAAATACCTAAATGTTATAAGAAACAAAATAAGTAACTAAAATGCTACAAGAATAAGCTTTTATTTAGGCAAAAAAGTTAAGTTCTATCCTTTGTACTGGCTGTGGATATGTGTCAGCCTGTAAAATCTGATGTTTGCACCAAAAATGTTCCACTTTGGCCATTTGAAACGGTGGCAACCCTATATTCTTGTCCCTTAAAAACACTTCCTGTTACATAACAGGTGACATCCCCTTGCATCCATAATTAATTAATTAGTAGGTTGAATAGTACTCAAAGTTACAGAACTATTTTAAATCCTTGCATCGAAAAACATATTTTTAAACATAATACAAGAATCAGACATCACTGAATCATGCACTCGTTCACTTATATGGACCATGGCTTGTGGCAATATGTTCTGATTTTTTATGGCTTGTGGCAATATGTTCTGATTTTTTATTTTTAAACTGTCAGAGCTTCATTTCCCAGGCTTTTGATGAACACCAGATTTACTAGCAGAATATGATTCTGAATCTACTTGATAGTGTTTATACACTGGTTACACTGAACTGACTGGTAGAAAAACTTGGGGGAAGAGCACAGTCAACCTTGTGAAAACAGGGAAATGACTAGTGAATTATATCTATGGAAAGGGAGAATAGGATAAACCTCTTTACAGATGATACACAACATGTGCAGTAGTAGAATATAGAAGAGTCTAGCAAAATATTTAGTGAGGCTAAAAAAGTGGGATGAAAGGTGGCAATTGAAGTTAAGGGCACTAAAATGAAAAGTACTGCCTTTGTGCTACAACAACATTCATGTCGAGTATCAGATGATGGGAATGGTAAGTGGAAACATTGACAAAACAACAGAAAAATATGGCAGTGTTGATCTCATTTGGATTGAATTGCCAGGATAAAAAAATGAAGGCATGGGGCACATCAAAAAGACCTAGGGTATATCCTCAGGAGTATATATTTCATACCAGGATAAAAGAAATGAAGGCATGGGGCACATCAAAAAGACCTAGGGTATATCCTCAGGGGTATATATTTCAGAAGAAAAGAAAAAATGTTTCCATTCTGCATGGCCTCCTTCAGAACACACTGCATGCAGTTCTGGAGGTCATATAAAGAAAAGCACCTTAGGCTACTGGAAATAATCCATAGAAATCCTACCTGAAGGTTCTATTTCATGGTGAGGAAAGAATATGATCAGATGCTAGAAAAATACAGAAGAGAAGAGGTCTATGATGGATTACACAACATCACACCAGGAAGATATGAGGGGTGATATTCTGTGCAAGAAAAATAGAGAGGAAGGAAGGATGCAGGTAACAAGGTGCACATATTAACTATTCTTTTGATATCAAAAAGTATTTTTTTTCACAAAGAATCTTGTGGAGTTATGGAAAGGACTACTGGACTGGGTGATACAGGGAATCCTCAAAGATATTCAAAAAAGCATGGGAATGTTAAAAATGGGTAAGAGGATAGGTAAGAATATAGGAAAGGCAAAATGTTAAAGCACATAAAAGGTCAGATTAAACAGGGTTATCGTTTTCTTTTTCAGCTAAGTAAATATAATATAATGCAATATCTGTATAATGTTTTACTTTATATTTATAGGATTTATTACAACCATTTTAATGCATTTTGGAGGTTTGCTACTGTTTATCATGTTATATTTAAATGTACTTTTATCATTAGGATAACGGTTATTGTCATTATTTTGTGTCTCACTAAGGTAATTCATCTTATCTAATGATGGCAAAATAGTTAAATTATCTAAAAATATTTTGCTAGTCACATAGGTAAATGTTACAGAATACTTAAAGTATGCTCAGTGACACTTCAACCAATGCAAACACACACACACACACATACACACACACATTTCAGCGAATGCTTACATCTTCAGAAGAGTGTCAGTGTAAACTTTCAAATGTTTGGTTAGTTGAATGCACATGTGGTAGTTGTGAGAGTACTGGAAAAATAATCATGGATTTACAAAGGTGAGTGTGTGCTAGGGGTGGGATGTAAGTACAAATGTTAGTGGGTTTAAGTAAGACTTAGGTAATGGGATGGATTATAGGAATGTAGGTTTATGGTTTGAGTTAGGGGTGGGATATAAGTACAAGTGTCAGTGGTTTAATTAAGACTTAGGTAATGGGATGGATTATAGGAATGTAGTTTTATGGCTTGAGTTAAGGTTAATCTGAGTTAGATGTGATGGTGCATGTGTTTGTGTATGAGTGTTAGTGTGTGTGTGTTGTTTGTCTGAGATGTCTTGTGCAGTGGGAATGTCTCAGGAAGGGTTTTTCCTAAGTTAAGGTGTAAAGTCAGGGTTAGGAGAAAAGAGAGGGTAGTTAGCATACATTAGCATACATTAGTAAGCTGGAGGAAGTGGCTGTTTTATTTGTTGTTTTTTTTTTTTTTTTGCTTTTGTTTTGTTTTTGATTTTCAACAGGCCACATTTTTACATATGAGATAAAAAAATATATTATGGAGGTGTAACAACTTGTTAAAGTTTGGCTTGTAAAACCAAGAGATCAAACTATGTGACTGTCTTCAGTGTTTTACAACCTGTGGATATATTTGTTTGGTATGTGACTAGTTTTGTCATAAAACTTCCTGGCTTCTGTTTATGAGCTGGACAGGATACATTTCAATTCTCACTCTTCATGATTTCTTTGTATGAGGACTGTGCTATACGTATAGCATCTCTTTCTGAGCCAGCAAAGGTACATTGACTGCGATTTGTTTTTATATGAATCTGGACAAGTCTACAGGTTAACTTGTGGAAAAATTATGCGTACTAAGGATGGAATCAGTCTATCATATACATGTTACATTATTAAACTGCTAAAAACCTAACTCAGTATTGATGGCTGTTTCACAGGTAATCTTTTTTGAAGCATCTTTCTCAGTATATGTTTACTGTTGCTTGGTTTAATGACTGGGTTATATTTATTACCTGAAAATTGAAAGTCTTGATGCTTAACCTAGATCAACAATTCATTTATACATATTAACAATTTTATTATTTATGAAGCACAGATGGTGTAGATAACATACCATCTGTGCCCTGACACATTCGGGTCTCAACTCTCAGGAGAACCCAGACTTAAGGAAAAGAGTGACTTCTAGACTTCGATTAATAAAGATTTTCTGAAAAGTTTCATAGTCATGCAATACTGCATAATTAATTTGTTGAGCTAACTTTTACATTTAATTTCCTTTGCTTCATTGTATTTAGTCTTCCTGTGACTTTATGTTTTTGTTTTTTAATTTTTTGCCTTGCATTCAAGTTAAAATGATGTTTTGCCTTATATATGTTCACAGAAGGTAGCTAACATGCAACATTGTAGAAGCATTACATTATTTTACATAATACTGTAGATGCATTGTTAATGTAGTCATGGCTATGGGCATCTGTTAGAAAAAAGTAGAGTATTCATTATAGTACCATATGTATGATTGTTTTAGAATAAACATATTTGCCATAATCTTGTTAATCTCATATATTATAATGCAAATCATAACTTGTTGTGGTAAAGGTGACATGCTTGAGGTTAAATGCATTGTTTACATGCAGGTATAAACTTGAATATGCGTGTTATAAAACTCTAAATCACTTCAACTACTAAAGGGAGTCAATGCCATTTCATCTGATATTTTATACTTCTGCCACTGATGACTCATCTCATGTTTATATTTTAAGTTCCTGTTTACTGCTTTGGGATTCATTATGCAAACTATATGCTTTCAGGGTTATTTATTCATTACTTGCTTGGTGCTAATTTACACATGAGCAAAACCTACTGAAGCTATAAATCAGAAAGTGAGTTATTATGTAACTCTTCCTATTAGTCAGAGTACTGGCATGATCCTAATACATATGATCATGTTCTACCAATTGTAAGATGTCTGAATGAATAACAGCACTTGGCTGAAGCATGTATTTGTCAAAGGAGGCCACTATGTTCACGTCTGAGCCATTGTTATGAGATGCAGCAGCATAGGATTAATTACATTATATATGAGAATGGGCATATATATATATATATATATATATATATATATATATATATATATATATATAGAGAGAGAGAGAGAGAGAGAGTACACCAGTACAGTATACAAGCACCTGTACAACTGCATGGATTCAGCCATACCCAACAGAAATAAAACCTGCTCCTCAAGGAAACACAAACCTGTCTGGTGGACATTGTCTATCAACAGGCTTTACAACAAAAGGAAGAAACTGTTGTCCAAGGGTAAAAAGGAACAAATTACAAATTGGAAAAACTCCCTCCATAGCCTTAACAAGCAAATTAGATCACTAGAGAAAACCTCCAAAGTCAATAATTAACCGAAACTAGCCTCCAAAACAAAGGGAAACAACAAAGCCTTCTTCAGTTACGTCACAAACCTCCATGGCAAAGCCCAGGTTTGTTCCGAATTAGTACTTAATGGTATCAATTATACTGATCCTGTTGACTTAGCCAACCTGCTAGCAGATATCTTCAGCACAAACTTCACCTGTCCTCCCCGAAGGCCCATTCAACATCCCCAATACTTGTCCTACACCTCACATCTCTGTAGATCAAGTGTTAAAGGCCCTATCTAAGGCAAAGAAAACAGCTTCCATGAGAATTGATAGTATCCCAGGCTATAATCTGTACAATTTCCAGCAAGAACTAGTTTTGCCATTGAGCACCATATTGAACCATAGCCTAAGTACAGACTTCATTCTAAAGGAGTGGAGAACTACCTTTGTCATCCCTTTCCACAAAGGTGCTGCCACTGCTGACCCTGGAAAGTATCACCCCATTAGCTTGAAAAGTCTGGTCTGTAAATCCATAGAGCATATTATTATGGATCTCATAAACAAGGACATAGGCAATCTCTAAGCACTTGGCCCCACCCAATTCGGATTTGTCAAGGGCTGATCTTGGCTGTTGAACCTGGTTGACTTTTTTGAGACTGTCACAAAGGCCATGGATAAGGAAAAGTCAGTACACACAGCTTACCTTAACTTGGTTAAGGCCTTTGACACAACCCCCCACTTGGGCATCATTGGAAAGCTAACACAACTTGGTATAAATCCATATCTCATCAGGTGGTTGGCCAACTGGCTCACTGATAGGACCCACAAAGTCAAAATAGGTGCCTCCACCTCCAACAGTAGACCTGTCACTAGTGGTGTTCCCCAGGGATCTGTCCTGGGGCCCTACTGCTTGGCATCAACTTCTCCGAGGTCCAGGCAAAGACAAAAGGCCTGTGGCTGACCAAATGTGTGGATGACTGTAAGTTGGGTGCTGTCACTCACCAAATGATGTTAACATACTTCAAGAGGGGCTCACAACAACAAATGACTGATGTCAAAGTCATGGCCTTAAGTTCAATACAAAAAAATGAATTATCATACCATTTGGCAAAAACATGGCCACTCCTGATTACCACATCAATGGCAACCCCCTAAGCACACAACCTGTGGTGAGAGATCTGGGTACTCAGGTTGACAACAATCTCACATTCAACCATAATTTCTAGGCAGTGGTTAGAAAAGCCTTTTTTGCTTGGTTCATCTCAAAAGTAAAGGGATTGTATCCAGAAAAAAGGAGGATATTACCTCTCTGTACTCCTCCATCATTATGCCTATAACTGAGTATAATGCCCCATTTAGTATGTACGTCTCCACACACCTGCACCAACCGGAAAGGCACAGAAATATCTCTCAAAGAGAATCCATGGCCTTCAAAACCTGTCCTATGTGGACAGGGTCAAATCACTACCACTCTACTCAGTATCATACAGATTGCTCATAAGTTTTCTGTGTCTGGCCCACAAGACAATTTCAGACTCTGGCGTACTAGAGATGCTCCATATCCATAAGTCTAACTCATCGCACATTAGCAACTCAAACAGCTTAAATCTAAACAGAACATTCACCCCGGGGATAACTCCAATGGCTCTACTCAACAGAGGCACTGGGAACTAAGGTGAGGTGGCACTATGCCAGGGTAATCCTATGGCTAGGCTTGTAAAGGCCCCAGGGCCATTAGCCTAGTACAAACCTATGAACCTATGAACCTATAATATGTGACATGGTGACATCAACAAAACCTGCTGGAGAGAAAGGTGTTTGTCTCCCAGAGGCTGCCTCACTTCTGGAATAGACTTCTCATACACGTCAAACAGAGTACCTCGCTGACCATCTTTAAGCGCAACCTTGATGAGTGGATGAGAAACCAGAAATTTTTACCAGGGGTTCCACTTGTGTCCCTCATTGACAGTGGTGATATATGCTGACTGAAGTTTCTTTTTGGGGGGGGGGGGTAAACTCTTGTCTAGGTCTGTAAGGACCTCAGGGGTATTAGCCTAGTAACCTCCTATGATTCTATACATATATATATATATATATATGGGTCTACTTTCATAGACCGAAGCGCCACTATACCGACACCCGGAAGACCGAGACGGAACGACCGAACAGGTAGGTTACCGAAAACGCGATATCCCGACGGCTGTGAGACCGACAACGGCAGCGTGAGCGATACGGTAAGTGCGAAAGTGACAGATGTAGTATTGGGGAGCGGACAGGTAAGTGTACGATACTGAGGGATTTTAGGATAGTGTGTGGAAAATGTGAGTGTGCGGTGGTGTCGGACTAAGGGTTCCGGTGAGGTAAGTGTGTGGAAGTGACGTAGAGCTGTGTAGGGTAGTGTTAAGTGTGTTAGGGTTAGAATGCGGGTGGAGTGAGTGTGCGATAGTGATGGGCTGAATGTTTTAGGGTGTGTTAAGTGAGTTAGGGTTAGGGTGAGTGTGCGATAGTGACGGTGTTGGGGTTTAGGGTGTGTTAAGTGAGTTAGGGTTAGGTGCGGGTTGGGTAAGTGTGCGTAGTGTCGGACGTTAGGGTTAGGGTTTAGGTTAAGGTTAGTGGATATGTTGTTGTGTGCAATGTGTATTTGGCGTTTTTTGTGTCGGTGTTTTGGTGTTCGGTATGTTGAGTTGTCGGTGTGGTGTGTTGTCGGTTGTTTGGGGTGGGGAAAATGTGTGTCGGTGATTCGTACGTTCGGTCTATGAAAGTAGACCCATATATATATATATATATATATATATATATATATAATGGTTAAAATATGTCAATCTCTGTGTTGTTTTTGATAAACTTTCTGTTTTTGAAAGTTGCCCCCTTTAATCAACTAACATGGATGCAAATATGATTCAAAGAATGTTTATTATAGAAGCTACATACTGAAAATATTGGCATTGTCTCAAGAAACTGACTGATGAAGTAAGGGCTTTGAACATTTGGCTATTTTGTTAATTTGATTTCTATCCTAAAGAAATATACAGCATATGACGTGTCTGTGGACATAAATCTCCTGAATATACAAGTTATGTACCCTGATAACAAAAACATAGGTATTGGAACTGGTAATGCCAGAAAAAAAAGAACAGTACAGTAGTCCTGAATAAGTTACTTTTAACAAAACACAAGCATCTCATTTCAAGAAAGAGATCAAAAACAACCAACAAAGTGCAAAAGAGCCAGTCCATACAGCCAAATTCATTAACACACATTAACACTAACATTCATTAACAGTTTAGTGCTATCATCCAAAGGGCTTCATTAGAATCTTAAAAACATATAAATACATAAACAGCAAAAAAAAAAAAAAAAAAACTTTGAACATTATCATGTCTGGAAACATATCACATGGTCCAATTATGAACATTCGATTGCTTATATGAGATACAAATAAAATAATCATGCCCAGTAAAATTTATTTTGCAAAATGCATTGCACTCGCTTATATTAAATAATTTTTTGTTATCCATTTCCTCATGTAAACAGTTAAACAGTTAACAAAAGTTATGAATATATATCAAAGTATATATATATGTATATATATATATATATATATATATATATATATATATATATACACACACACACACACACACACACACACACACACACACACACACACACACACATTGAGAGAGCAAGAGAGATAGAGAGATTCAATTAACCTAGAACCTTGTAGATAGCTAGACATTACTTTTTTATCGTTAATACTGGAGGGGATTTTCAACCAAGTTTAGTGCCTCCCATATCTCTATTCTGAGACTTTTTTCAAGTTTTCAAGCTTTTGAAGCACAGTAAAGAAAATTATTTAAAACAGAGCCAAATCATTGAATACTTACATAGGCTGCTGTTTTTGGCAAACTTCTAAATGTAATATACATACATATAAATACATTTACATAAGGTACAATCAGTCTTCCTGGCATAACATATGGACATAAATTATATGCAGCCAAATATGTCACCCCCTTTGTTTTATACCTGCAAGTAACTTCCCATTATGTTCAAGCAACCATACCCAGAAATGTAACATTTTTTCATTCATTTATTTATTTATTTACATTTGTTTACCAGGAGTGTCCACTGGGCTGGAATGAGCCCACTTTCAGTGGAGGCCTGGGGAGAAAAGCTCTAATAGACATGTCAGTACAACATTCAGTTAATTACAAATTGTATTAACAAAGCTTTATAGCCCTTTTATAAACAGAAGTGGGGTTCATTCCCAATATTTTCATAATTTCTGAGAATGTCTTACAATATGGCAACTATTGCTATCTGCTGAACACTTTTACTAAGGGAAACATACTGAAGTATCATAGCTCTATTATAGTTTGAACTAGTAATTAGATGGTAGATGTCAACACTGAAGCTTGATGCATTATCTAATGTCTTTTTCTGTCATTCATTCTAACACATTCAGCTTTGGATGAAGAGAGTGGCTGTATGTACTTCTACAGTTCATGGAATATTCAAAATCTACACATTCATGCTGTTCACTACTAGAGGTTAGGAGTACACAAATTTAGTTTCCTAATGAAACTATAAAATTCAGGTTAGCAGTCTGTTATATATACCCCTTTATTTGGGTGAATAAACTCAAGTGAAAATAATGTAAAACAGGTGCTTTCCATGTTTGGATGACTATAACTGAAGATTTTAGTTATTTTTTTGAAAGCATCACAGTACCTTTATTAAGAGCATTCAACAAATTAGTTAGGGTCTTTATGCTCCACTCAATAATATGGACACTTTTCCTGTTGGTAGTTCTCTGGCTTAACTAAAACTGGTGTAGCAGCATAAAAATTCCCCTTATGACCTCTTGTACATTTGGCCAACCTCATGGAATGTTGGAGGTATAGGAATTCCTAAGAGTCAGCAGAATGTACTAGTTCTTCATTTGTACCATATTCTACTGTCATCTTACATGGATGCAGACATGTTTTACAGAATGTTTGTAATGGAAGCTAACTGGTAAAAATGGGTGTTAGTTCAAGTCACTGATAGATTACATAAAGACTTTCCCCCGGATTCTCTATGCCTTGCACAGCATGCAAGATCTGTGCAGGAGCTTTAGCAGACAATATGTCTGCTGTGCGATCCAGGAACAGCCTGCAGGAGCATGCACGAGCGTTCCTGCAATAGTTCTGCACAGACTAAGCCCCTGTATGCAAATCACCCCATTTGCAGGAGAAATCCATGCAAATTAGGTGATTTTGTGATCCAGGAAGGTTGCAGCTGGCTGTGCAGGACTAGTGCAATCTGCAGAAATGTACTCGGTTAGTAACTGAGTACATTTCTGCAAAATCCAAAATGGAGCTGTGACGGTTCCAAATAAAGGCTGTATATCACTTAGGACACATGTCAATTGCCAAGTATAAGGCCATTGGCATTGCAAACAGTGAAATAAATAAAGAAAACTTTTAGTTTTTTGTTTAGCCGATCTCGGCTGTTTAAGTGTAGGGCAGCAGAGCGCAAATGAGATCGGCGGGAATATAATAAATGAACCTAAATTAAGCATTCTAACTAAAAATCATTATTCTGCCATGCAAGTCAATGGCAGGCAGAAGACAACATGGCCAGTGAGTAGTGGTTGCTAAGGGGGATGCTCAGTGTGTGACATGTAACTATGCATTAGCAGGCAATTCTATGCACATGAGGGGAATGATAGTGAATCTCAGTTTTCCCCAGCATGCTAGTCAGGTCACAACAGTGTAAGAGTAGGAATACCTTGGTGCAACCCTAGGAGTTAGGTGACATCATGGGGGGGTATCAGGCATACTGTAAGTGGATTGGAGCCCTATGGCTCAGGTTTGCTCCAAGCTAGGGGGTGTGTCTGAATCTGCCTAGCACTCTTTACATTGCCTAAGCTGGTGTGTGCACCACACACCGTGTTTTACAGGAAGAAAAAAAAAAGTTAAACCAGGAAATAGCAGCACTGTGCACATTTGAGCACTCTGTTTGCACGGCACACCCCCGAGCTTAAACAGGAAGGCAATGGGAAGGGAAAACAGCAGTAGGAAGGTAATTAAGGAGAACTAGCATAGCTGGCAGGTAAAATGTATCAGAATCAGCCAATTACACAGGCAGCAGACCAGACCATCCCAGAACACTACTATAAACTATGCAAACACCTTTCTCTCTGTTGTTTCCCATATTCTACACCACTGGTGTATACAAGTAGAGAACTATTAACAAACAAACCTAGAAAATGAGAGGAGCTGCAGCAGGCAACATAGAACAACATGTGCAAGAGGCTGAGGGTGGTGAGGATGTGAATGCTGCCAAGCAACCCACAGTGAGGAGACAGAGAAGAGTGTACAGACCCAGGATAATCTACCAGGGGCTACATGAGCTGGAGATAGTGGAGTGCTATAGGGTGGACAGGGACCTCCTACAGCAAATAGTTGAGCTGTGCCGGCCACACCTGACACATCAAAATGACCGAGGGGAACCCATCCCAGTGGATACCAAGGTATGTGTAGGCCTAGGAATACTAGCCACAGGTACCTCCCAAAGCTCAACTGGGGATATCATGGGGATCTCACAGGCATCAGAATCCAGAGTATTCCACCAGTTCCTGGATACCATGTCAGCACATGCCAGTGAGCATGTATATTTCCCCAACACCCGTGAGGTGTTGGCCAGCAATATGTACCAGCAGAATACCCTGAGGTAGTGGGTGCTATAGACTGCACGCACATACATATCAAAGCACCACCCGGTGATCAGGGTAGGGCCTACATCAACTGCAGGGACATCCCCTCCATCAACTGCCAGGTCATGTGTGATACCCAGGGCATTATAATGAATGTGTGTGCTGGCTGCCATGGAAGCTATCACGATACCCACATTTGGCATCTGAATCTGACACAGCTGTACCAGAGATTTGCCAATGGGGACATCCCCTCCAGTCACCTAGTGGGGGATACTGGTTACACACTGGAGCCGTGGCTGATGACACCTATCAGAAATGCACACACACACCCCTGAACAAGAACGCCATAATCAGGCACACACACAGACCAGACTTAGAGCTTGTGTTTGGGATGCTCAGGTCATGGTTCCATTGTCTGGACACATCCAGTGGAGCCTTGCAGTACTCACCAGCTACATGTACCCAAATTGTTATGGTATGTGCCATGCTACACAATATGATCCTGTGGAAACAACTGCACAGGCACAGAGTGACTCAGAGGAGGAACAACCTGAGCCTGCCCCAGTAGGTAGATGGAGGCATGCCCAGTATGTCGAGGCCATGGCAAAGAGACAATGCATAGCACATAAAGTGACACAGTAGAGTCCCAGGAAATGGAATCTCTCTCTGACTCACACATACAGTAAAAGGGATGCCAAACATGACACTACCTGTGCTCAACCATGTATAGGGAGTGTACTATGTGCATCCAACATAGGCAGCCCTCCAGCACCATCCACAATCCTGGCACACCCACAAGGTAAGTCAATCAACCTACAAATTGCCAAATGGAGTAGAATGAGTTGTTACCTGTATTTATAGTATGGATGTGAGCATGCAAGGGAGTTGGGTGGCTGAATGTTATGGCAGCAGAAAGTAGACACCCATAGTGGCACCATGACATCTGTAACACATACTGGATTCACCATAGTAGCCAGTACTACACAGGGTGACAAAATCCACTGTAGGAAATGTGCTGGGAGACAGGTGTGTCCATATGACTCACACATGCCAGTCAGGGAGGTTCACATACCCAACAACAGTTCCAACCAGCAGGACAGGTGTAGACAAACCCAAACAGAGCCTGTACCTTGGCCTCTGAATGATGCCTATGAGTAACCTCCCCTCCAGTCCTACACGGGCAGACTATAGTAGGTCAGGCAGTGGGATGTTACTTCTGAAGGGTAGAAAGTCAGACAATAATACATAGGACAAACAAAGCTATGATCTATAATACACTGGTATGTCTCTAGTCAGCATGATAGGTAAGAATACAGAATGAAATGGAGTACATGACATACCAGTACAGTCCTAGCAAATGTGTACGTGTCAGGTGTGCCCCCCATACTATGTAGTAATGTAGTAACTGTTAGGTGCCCCCCCAATTCTATGTAGAAATGTATAGCTAGTCAGGTGTGCCCCCCATCCTATGTAGTAATGTAATAACAGTCAGTTATACCCCCCAATCATGTGTAGAAATGTAGAAATAGTCAGGTTTGCCCCCCCATCCTACATAGTAATGTAATAACAGTCAGGTGTGCCCCCCCCCAATCCTGTGTAGAAATGCAGAAATAGTCAGGTATGCCCCGCCACTCTATGTAGAAATGTGGTAACAGTCAGGTGTGCCCCCCAATCCTGTGTAGAAATGTAGAAATAGTCAGGTGTGCCCCCCCCCCCATCCTATGCAGAAATGAAGTAACAGTCAATGACAAATGATCGATGGATACCCTGCAGTAAGAGCATGCTACCTGTAGGTGTAAAACACAAAGGTCAGCACTGCAGTACAAACTACCTTAACCCAATCCACACATTCAATACAAATGGGCATACTGGGCATGCTCACACACATAGAGAAATGAAGGCACTGTCAGTCAACAACATATTGAAAGGTCATTCTGGGCATGTTCATGCACAAACACATGAAGGCCATGTCTGCAAACACCAGTGGACCAGACATATCTGGCAGTCGCAGATGTTAGTGCAGACACTCCTCAGTACTCACCACTCATGCTTTGCACACACAGTGGATAGGAATACAGACATATATGTAAGGACAACACACTATAATAAGCCAAAGATAGATGGACATAGATGTGTGGAAGAGCGTGACTGTGACAAGGAGCCATGTAGGCCTGTCCCACCCAGCACACACCCAAAGGGCCACAACCACATGAGGTTCAGATGTCACTCACTGCAGATACTAGCCACCGATATCTGTCAGCAGTACAGTCTATGTGGTGCACGTGCTAGCTGTGCTACATGACTGTACAAGGAAGTAGTCATCTAGCAGCTGTATACATATACCTGTGTAATATGACCCTGTTTTTGCCCGCATATGGCGTGTCAATGTCTAGATGAATGGGTTATGGCCCATGCACAGACACTGCTCTCCCCATAGCCCTACTATGACAAGCTTGCTGAGGTTATCCACTGTGAAATACACCTTTAGGAGAGTTGTAGTCCAGTAATCTCTGTGGCGCATCCTGTCCCATTACTGCTTACTGCTGTAGTGTGATAAACTAGTAAGGTAGGAGTTCCAATCCCAGACATGACAAATGTGTGTGTGTTTGTTTTTGTGTGTGTCTGTCTGTGTAGAGAGCAATGCTTTTTAGGGTAGTGACACTCCCTACAATTCAAATTCTGTACTTTGGCAAGGCTTTTGATGTCATCCACCTAGAAATACACCTCTGGGAAGATTGTAGCCCAGTAATTTCCATAGTGCATCCTATAACTGCGTACTGCTGTAGTGAGATAAAATAGTTAGGTAGGAGTTTTAATCCCAGACTTGGCAAGTGTGTGTGTGTCTGTGTGCATGTGTCTGTGTAGAGAGCAATGCTTTTTAGGGTAGTCACACTCTCTACAATTCAAATGCTCTACTTTGGCAAGGCTGCTGATGTTATCCACCTAGAAATACACCTCTGGGAAGGTTGTAGCCCAGTAATTTCCATAGTGCGTCCTATAACTGCATACTGCTGTAGTGTGCTAAAATAGTTAGATAGTAGTTCTAATCCCAGATTTGGTAAGTGTGTGTGTGTGTGTGTGTGTGTGTGTGTGTGTGTCTGCCTGACTCTGTCTGTGTAAAGAGCAATGCTCTTTAGGATAGTCACACTCCCTACAATTCAAATGCTCTACTTTGGCAAGGCTGCTGATCTCATCCACCTAGAAATACACCTCTGGGAAGGTTGCAGCCCAGTAATCTCTATAGCTCATCTTATAACTGTGTACTGCTGTAGTATGATAAATTAGTTAGGTAGGAAGTCAAATCCCAGGCTTGGCAAGTGTGTGTGTGCCAGTTTGTGTGTACCTGTCTGTGTAGAGAGCTATGCTTTTTAGGATAGTCACACTCCATACAATTTGAATGCTCTACTTTGGTAAGGCTGCTGATTTCATCCACCTAGAGATGCACCTCTGGGAAGGATGTAGCCCAGTAATCTCCATAGTACGTGCTGTAACTGGGTACTGCTGTAGTGTGATATAGAGCTCTGGTAGAGTTATATTCCCACCGATGGCAATTCTTGATGTTTTGTGCATGTTTCAATATCTGTGTAGGGTGCAATGCATTTTAGGCTAGTCACATTCAGTACATTTCAAATGCCCTACTTTGGCAATCCTGCTGATGTCATCCAATGTGAAATACACCTTTGGGGAAGGAGTACTGCAGTAATACCCATGGTGTGTCCTATAACCACTTCATGCTGTAGTGTGATATACACCTCTGTTAGGGGTTCTATACCCACACATGTCGGTTGTGGATGTTTTGTGTGTGTTTCAATGTCTGTGTAGGAAGCAATGCATTTTAGCCTAGCCACACTCACTACAATTTGAATGCCCAACTTTGGCAATCCTGCTGATGTCATCCAATGTGAAATACACCTTTGGGGAAGGAGTAGACCAGCAATCTCTGTGGCATATATTATAACTGTGTAGTGCTGTAGTGTAATAAACTAGTTTGGTAGGAGTTCTAATCCCAGAAAGGAAAGGTGTGTGTGTGTGTGTGTGTGTGTGTGTGTGTGTGTGTGTGTGTGTGTGTGTGTGTCTGTTTGTAACGTGTATCCTGTTATGAGTGTGCAACATCTGGGCCCAATGTGGAGTGGGTTTTACAATTTTCTTAAATGGTGGCCCTAGTATATATATCTCAATGTCTGCCATACAGGGATAACAGATGTAAAATAGCTGAGAGGCTGGGATGAAAATCCATACCCATACATGTGACATCAAGGCCAGGCAAACAAAGTTAGCAACCCTAGTATTACCCAGAGAACACTTTCAACCCATGTCTCATACACACACTCACTTGTCTAGGCAACAGCCACTATGTTGGTAGTACACTGCATATTGCCCACCGATAGTAACTATGGAGTGATTGCAGTGGGCAACAGAGGACATGGCACCCTGTCCATCTGTTCATTAAGCACATACATGCAGACAGTGCACCTTCCCCATATTCCCCACAGGACACCTGCAACACATGTGGTGCCATCAAATGTGACCCACAAAGGACATACCATGCCTGAAAACATGCCCTGTATGGACAGATGCCACTGACACCAGGGAATTGTGTTAGCATGCTGTCAATGTAGGTGCAGGGTAAACCTGCTGTCCATTACCAGTTCCCGCCACATGAGTCCAGGATTGGATCATCTGAAGATAATCTGTGTACACAACATGCGCCAAACATCCCAGGTACAGTTCCACATGTCACTGTACATGCATGTGGGAGGTGTGCACATCAAAGACACCATCCATGTCATGGACTAAGAACACATACATGGCAAGCAATGCACAGCATTGACCACATGTAATAGTCACCCAGGTGACTGGATGGTGATTACAATACCCACCTGTGTGGGAAAATCCAGAAACTACACACCTGAGCCACAATGCAGACCATTATCATGTGGCCTGATGCCAAGGTATACCCATCACCTAGCCTTGTATAGCCATCTGGCACAGTTGACCACTAAACACCCATGAATCAATGGCACTGTGTGTGTGTGTGTGTGTGTGTGTGTGTGTGTGTGTGTGTGTGTGTGTGTGTGTGTGTGTGTGTGTGTGTGTGTGTGTGTGTGTGTGTGTGTGTGTGTGTGTGTTGTATGATGCGTATGATCACAGTCACATTCACTAAAACCCCCATTGGCATACTGACGTATGCTGTCTGATGTCAGACACCTGCCCATACCCTTTGCCCATATAACCTCTGTATGACCCCTGTGGTGCATTTGACACCTGCACAGTAATGTGTTGTGGCAATCTCACTACTGATTAGTTGAATGCCCGGCCCTGCCAAGTGAGTCAATGTGTGTGCGTCCCTGTGAGAATGTGGCTGTGTTGTCACTGACACCCATACATGCGGACAGGCACATGTACTACACCTACTGTGTAGCTACCATAATCCTGTTGCAGATGTCACTCACCATCATATATATGTTCTGAGGGCTCCTCACCATGTAACCTATGTGGCGCATCCAATAAATGCATGGAAATGTAATAGCACTACATAGTCATAAGGGGTTTGATACCCTGTGTTGGTAGGTATGTAACACAAAAATGCTTAGGTTTTACTCTCCCAACCCTCCCTGATTTGTCTGTGACTCTGTCTGCCTCTATCACTCCCTCTGGTGGATGTGGATACCTACACCTGGTTTGCATAGGCAGCAGCATGTGTAGTTTAATTGATGCTCATGATTAGCTGATGGCCACTGCATGAAATGCAGCCCTCCTCTAGCTGATTGCATGTGGAACAGCTGTGGTAACATTCCTATAGCCAGTTGCATGGAACACACACTCCAATATCTAGGAACATCATGTTGGTGTTGGGCCTTTCCATTCCCTGTGAGCAGGAACTTGATTTGTTGTTTGGCAAACAGCATCTCAGATGGATTGGGGATTTACCTCTAACAACATACACTGTGGAAACAGGGCACCACACAGGAGGGGGATTTGCCTGGCCTGACTACAGACTGTAAGTGCTGCTATACTGCATTTGGAGTAATGTTGGTTTAACGGTGTGTGTGGATATGGCTGTCTTACATGTTGCAATACCTGCCATGTTGGTGCTCTGTGTATGAGGAATCCCCATCTGTAGGGTCATCTGCAGACTGGGCAGTGTGTGGTGCCTTTGGTTTCATGTGTTACCCACAGAGCACCTATTTGTGAACTGCAGAAGGTAGGGTGAGGATTGCAGTCTGTAGATGGTGGAACCATGACAATTACTGACGTCATATCCCTCATAGGACATATGTTGCAATAAACTCTGTTACAACAGTAAATGTATGAGGTTATCACAGCAACATGTCAATATTGGCCCTGTGTATGTGCTTCCAGCCACACCTCTGTCAACCTTTGTACATATGTCAAGCATTAAGAGGTGCAATGGTGCTGTACACAATAATTAGTGACATCATATCTGATAACAAGCCAGTGAGATATCAGACTGCTACACATGTTATGTACATTAGGGGTTATATTTGATAACATAACCTGGAAATTCTGTTGTTGTGTGTTCAGTACTAAGGTCTGTGTACTTATGGTGAATGTCGACAGTGTGTGTAATGTTAATATGTACTTTGGTCTGTCTACAGACTGTGGTAGATGTCATTATTTTTGGTCCTGTCCAATATGATGTTACATGTTGCTCCACTGTATGTTACCATATCAGCTTACATGTTTGTAGGGCCATACACACACATGTCCCATACCACAGACAGGCATCCCAGTATATGTAGGGTTTGTGTGTGAGTGGCACATATGAGGATGGTGTTGAACAGATAATCAATATACCGTAATAATATGCTAGCGTACCATATGTGGCTGTGTTCACATTGGATGTAGATATGCACTGTCACATAGGTGTATCTTACCCTGTGCTATGACATGCCTGTAGAGCCTGCTATATATGCAGGTACATGTGCATTCCCCCATAGGAAATGTAGGCCAGTGTTGAGCCAGTCTGCCTGTAGCCTGCGCAGTGCTTTGTTACATGCCTAGCAGCTTAATGTACTTAATGTACTTACCCAGTGAGATGTCATGTCCAGATACTTGCCAGATATACTGCTGCCGGGCCTCCCTTAACAGTCATGTATGCCAGGCAGAGCAGTGGGATGCTGTACAGATGTATGTCAATATCTAGTGGGTAGTATGCGGACAAGGCACCTCTGTACCAACGGTTAGTATGTGTCAGGACAGACAGGGGTGTGTGAATGCATAACCTATGAGGGCATATGTATACCAATTGTTACATGTTATACCAATCTACATGGTTGTTAACATCCACATTGTCAGGCTTGGTCCACATGTTTTGCACTAAGGGGTTCTGTGTATACCTCTGTACTGTTCAGAGTGTGTCAGAATGTCCACATATATTGGCCAATACCACTGCTGTAGTCCATAATAGCATTCATTATGTGCTAGCAGCAGTACTGTACTATGATGCCCTTAGGATGTCTGTCAGTAGCCAATGGCGCACATGTGAAAAGCAGATGTGACCTCCCAAACACACCATGTCTATGAAGACAATCACTATTACAGTAGAGATAGTCTACTGATATACCTGCTAGACATACCTGACATCCCCTTGCACTACGTAATTGGGACTATAGGGGCTGAGGTAAGCCTACACTCCATGTTCAGGGCATATGGTGGAAATATATGTATATATAATTATCTAGATAATGGATATACATATACACACCCAGATATATACATATACAGAGCAATATGTGTTTACACATATACAGATAGTGATATATATGCACATATACGTATATCACACTGCCATTCCTGCCAGCAGTCCACTGCTGTTGTATCCCCCACACATATGGTGGGCCTGGGGCCATATATATGTGGGCTTCACCTACACCATACTTGTGTGCCCATATGCACTCCAGAGCCCAGTGTATGTAACAGTGGTATATGGGCTTGTATTATTGAGTCTGGGGGGGGGGGTGCACCATAAATAACCTAGGCTGTTACAATATGTGGGGGTATCAAGTGTGAGCTGCCTTAATGTATCTGGATGTACAGTACCACACAATTCACCTATATTGACATTACTTACATAAACTGGGTTAATGCAGGCCTACTGCCTCCTGCCATCCAGACTGTTCTGTTTGTCAGTGTGCTTGTGATGGTGTCAGTTATGCCTTGTTATGTGATAGTTACATCCTGTTTGGTCAACTGAAGTCTTTATCACCTAATGAGTGTGCACAGAGTGTCGATAGAGGCTGCTGAGCTATACACTTGAATTACGTACTGTTGATTGTTTGGTATCCTGTGGCCCAGTCTGTCTTTACTATTGTACTATTTGAAGGGCTTGGCCTGGACAGCAACAGTTGTGAACCTTTCCAGACTACTGTATTAGTATAACTGTTTCACAGTTGCATTACTCTGTTTATATGGATGTCAGTGTCTGAACAGCTATATGACATGGCATATAAATCTGCAATAGTACACAAATAATGGTTTTCCATTTCTGCAGACCTGTGTGTGGTGTTTTATCTTATGACCTCTCTGTGGGTATATGTTGCAGGTAACAATTGTCATTTGTATGGGTGGCTCATCCAGTGTCCAGTCATTAAGGTGTTAACTGTAGGCATAGTGGCTGTTCCATATTGCGTGCACCTACTACATAAGTATCTTACTGTACATATCTCTGCATGTATATGTGTAGTCACATGTATATCTATATATATGTATATATATATATATATATATATATATATATATATATATATATATATATACATATGCGTATCTGTATCTGTATCTGTATCTGCATGTATGTGTCTGTGTATATCTATCCTGGGGATGTTGATAGCTTCCACTATTTACATTTCCTATGGGAGCCAGATTGTACTGCATGATATGTTACCAATACCAGCCTGACATTATACAGGTGGAATGTAGTACTGTTAACATCTTGCGCCCATGTTGTGTCAGGTCCTGGTTATGGGATCTGCAACACTTGGTAGTGTATTGCAGGGCGGACATGTTTGGCTGTGTAGGCGTGGGTGTACCTATTCATACACGACATATATTGTTTGGGGCCTCTCAACACCATTAATGGTTCATGTGGACATATATGTTTTAGTTAATCTCCCATTGATATCTACACATGTATGTCCATATATAGCTATAGGGTTCACTACACATTACCGAAAACCTATAATCCCGATGCCCAGAATACCGAGCCCACATGACCTAATGCCCATAAAATCAATTTATCACAATACCGATGCCCACAATACCGTAATGGTTGAATGCTGTGCAGAAATTCAATAGTAGAAAAATATTGCATATATGTATTCAATAAGTTAGTAAAAGCAACTAAGTCAGGGAAATACTACACTAGCGGATATAGTAAGAAAGCTATTTACATGTCAACTGACGTGGAAGTATAAAACTGGGTGGAACACATTGTCAGCTGTTCAACGGCTGACGTTGCAGAAATGGCAAACACAAACTATGATGCGCCTGATAGTGTAGGTGTGCTTTATCCATGGCTCAGATCACAAAAATGTAAGGAAGTCCTTATTATAGATGGGTATGTTTATCACTTGGAACGTAAGAGCGGTACTAAGCATTACTGGTGTTGTAAAGTGAAAAGAAGTAATACTTGCAAGAGTCAAATGGTAACTGAATCACTCTCTGAGGGTGAATTGCTGAAGAAAACTATGCCTCATAATCATGCGGGTGATCCATTCGAAGTAGAACGCTATAGCGTTTGTGGATCACTCCGCGACAAAGCTGCTATATCCAGAGATACTCCATGTTTACTAGTGGAGGATGCGTTAGCATGCACATCACTAGATTGTGTTCCAAGTCTTCCAAATAGGAAGGCAATGCTCCAGCAAATACGGCGAGTTAGGTCTAAGAGTGCAGCTGTGGTTCACATACCTAATCTGACACTAGAGACACTAGATGTGAGTAAATTCCCTTTACAAAGCAGTGAATTTGTTGTGAAACGGGCTAGTGACACCGGCTCAGGTACACATGTCATTGTGTTTAATACTGTTAATAAGCTGAGCAATCTAAGTGTAGCAACAATTTGGATGATGGATGGAACGTACTTCTGTAATGGCGCTATATGTCATCAGTTATACAGTATTCATGGTATACTAAAGTGTTGTGGCTATAGTAAATCTGTGCTGCTCATTTATGCTCTAATGTCCAAAAAGTCACTCCATGCATATAATATGTTGTGGCACTGTGTTCTACATTTATTCTCTTGCCAGGAGTTAAACCTGTCACTACAATTCATCCTATGTGATTATGAGGTGGCAGCTATTAAAAGTATTAGGCTTAATTTTGCTGATGTTACAGCCAAGGGTTGCCTGTTTCGCTTCAGTATAAATGTGTGGCATAAAGTGCAACAGCTAGGGTTAGGGTCACTTTATAAAAAATGCTATGGGTTCCAGTTATTTGTTAAGTCTTTGGTTGGACTAGCATTCCTTGATGAGTCGGAGGTAATACCAATGTTCAATGAGTTGAAGAGGTCATTTCCTGAGGAAGGTAGAGAATTAATAAGGTATTTAACAGACTGGTATGTACTCGGTAGGGTAAGGAAGTTTACTACTAGGTCAACTGCCATTAGTAGGTTTCCACCCTTATTCCCTGTGACATTTTGGAATGTTTCTCAATTGAATAAACTGTTTCTACCGCAAACACAAAACTCGGTAGAGGCGTGGCATCGATGATTGAAATGCTTACTTGGGGATAGATCTACAGATCTTTCTGTGTTAATGTCATGCCTTAGTAGAGAGCAGAATATAGTAGATAGCCTTCGTGAGCAATTATCAGCTGGCTGTCCACCTTCTCCTAAACGGAGGTGTGTTGTAGAAAGACAGGAAAAGTATGAACGTTTATTAGAAAATAAGGCTGATTATTCGTCCCTAGAGTTTGTCAGATGTATTGCAAGGCTCCTTAAAATGTGAGATATTATAGCTGCATATAAATCGCTATACTGCCATTATTCCAGTATCTGTTTGCACTTTGCTTTTACACTTTATAACTCTGTTGTTGTGTCATGTCAGTGTTACACTACAGTATGTTAGGGTCAAGGGATGGTGTTTAGATGTTATGGTGATGTAGGTTTCTTTCCATTATCTGTATTCGGTCATATGAAATCTCAGGGTGTTGTTCTGCACATAGGAATAAGGTTTGGTGTTGGCTTATGTGTTGCACTGCTCGTCAATGCTGTTGTGATGTGGAATTCAAGATTATGGGCTCTCGATATTCTGAGAGTCGGTATTGTGACATTTTGGTTTTATGGGCATTAGGTCATGTGGGCTCGATATTCTGGGAGTCGGGATTATGGGTTTTTGGTAATGTGTAGTGAACCCATATATATATATATATATATATATATATATATATATATATATATATATATATATATGTATATATATATATATATATATATATATATATATATATATATATATATATCTGCTTACATATATATAGCTACGTCCATATATATGCACATGGATATATATCTCCTTACATATATGTAGCTTGCTGTGTATATGTTAACATATAGGTGTAGACATATATATGTTATGTGATGATGTAGCCATTTGCATGTATGCATGTTCAGCTATATTTATATATATATATATATATATATATATATATATATATATATATATATATATATATATACACACACACACATACATCTAAATGGTGGAATACATTCTCTGTACTGTTTAATGTCAGGGCTGGATGATATGTTTGTGAAAACATCAGGGTTATGTGTATTTGGCATGGCTTAGTGGTAAATCACTTTGTCTATAATGTGCAGGGTCCTGCATTTGAGCCTTGCAGAGGCTGTTTATTTTGTTGCTGGGCAGAACACGGGCCGTTGGATACAGAGTTGTTAAGACACTTTAAAGCAGTTGTAAGCCGGTTTGTGTGAGTTTGCACAGAGGTAAGCACTGCTAACTTCCGGTTACAGTTTCTTATACTCAGTTAGCTTCTAAATTGCTTAACCAGTGTAGGTATTGCTTACCCCCACACAAACAGGCTTAAACCCATTTAATGCTGCTTAAAAGTGCTAACTCCCACTTACCCCTGTGCTAATTTCTTTAAAAGAAAAGAAAAAATGGTTGATAGGACAGTGGTGAAAAAGGGGCACAAAGAGGGAAAGACAGTAGGGAAAATAGTTAGGGATGTGCAGGAAGGGTGTAGGGAAGGTACATAGCTGCCAATTTCTTCTACAGCAACAGCTGTGCATATACACTGAATTTGGACATAGGTTTGGACACTCAAACCCCTGGGACGGGAGTGAGGACAACAATAATAAGTTGTAATGCCAATTAGACTGGATTACGTGTCCAGTAGACACGTGTGCGAAATGCACAGCTATGTATGGGGTGAGATTTTTTTGTGGGAACAGATTGCCCTTTTTTTTCAGGTGAGAGCAAGATGTTGGGGAGGGGGGTAGTAGGTATATTTGGGGAGGTAGGATGGGTAGGTTAACAGACAAGACAACAAGATGCATATAGGGGCGATATATGACATGTGGGGGGTAAACACCTTGATGGGGAGGGGTGTTGGGATATTGGAAGACAACAAGTCCAATAGTGGTAACATTGGGACTGAGGTCCCCACCCATGGGCAGTCACCACTGCACCTTCACAGCACCAAAGGTGGCTGTGCTGGGGGCTGAGTCGCAAAACCAGACTGACTCTCTAATCATAACACATGGCCCTCGAGATGGAGTAGACGATCACCAAACTGCTGGTTGATCGCTCTACACACCACAACCCCGACCTGGCGACGGGTGACAGGTGCCTGTCCCCGCCCACTCCTGGGGGGGTGAGCCCCATCCCCTGAGGCAGTTTCCCCCGAAGGTGGTGCAGGACCAATGGATAGGGAGGTCCCGAGTTGGCCCCCAGACATTCTGGTGCCTGGTGCCATGGCCAGCTTAAATGGGACAGGTTGGTCTACTGAGACCGGCCTTCCCAAGCATGCTATAGTGTTTACATTTCATCATCATTTGTGGATTAGTAATAGTCAACACATTCCAGGGTTAGGTATAGAAGCATGCATAGATATTCCAATTAACTCAGACACCAGATATGGAACAGTTGCATAGCAAACAGAACACATGCATATATGCGACCACAGTGGTAATAAGAACAGCATGCAGGTACACTGATGGCACCATGCCACCAATGATGGAATAATTCAATATAGCACATGCATGGGAACCATTAAGATTTTATCAAACAACTGGACATTATCAGAACATAGGTGTCATTATATACTGGTTGGGGTGGGTATGTTGTTTATTGTTGGAGATATGGTGGGGTGGAGAGAAAGATGTCAATTAACAAATATATTCCTGTAGTCCATATTACTTACCTAGTCAGTGCTATCTATACCTTACAAGTCTTACTACACTACCCTATAGCCATAGTTTGGACAGTGATATGGCTGTCATCATCATTACACATGAATATGTATTACCTTTGGTTAACAGCTCTTACCTGGTATACCTGTGGAAGGAATATTTATTAACAATAAGTAACTGTTTGTACACATACTCCCGGATTCCGGGTTGATGTTTGGCACTATGCTATCCGACATTTTCTGCACAGACTCTGGACATGTGTTGACCACATGCTGGTGTGTCTGGACATATCTAGAATATTGCCCTCTTCCACCTTTATTGACCTGATTCACACATATACATGCTTTCCTACACAGTTATATTATGTAGCACAGTGTGGGTGACAGTGACAAGTGATACTTTATTATTCAGAGAAACTGCAATACTCACAGTTGCCTACAATACCAGAGTGAATAGTACCAGTACATGTTATAATGGTCTGTATTTCACAGCACAGTGTTCATATCCAACATACCTATGGGAGCAATGTTTGTTAGCACTACCTGACTGTTGCACACAAAGTTCCAGATTACACATTAGTATCATGCACATACATCTCACTCTGTTACTGTACACACTCTAGTCACAGTTTGACAACATGGGAGCGTAGATAGGGCATACTTGACATATTGCTCTCCTAACAGTTTTGGGGGTTGCTACAGTGACAGGTGTGTTCTCCTAGATGTTTGCCAATCACTTGTATTCCCTGTTTGCTGGCTAAACATCTGGGATCACCTCACAGACGTACCAAGGGGACAGGGGTACAGGCAGCAGATATGGGCATATATACTGGACATTCTGACCTCATCTGTAAAGTTATGGGTTATGAATCTGTATGTAGCCTAATTCAAGTCCCAGGAATGAGACCATGGTTGTGTGTGCTACAACTTAAACACTGTCCATCACAGTTGTGTCTGCTATATAGATGTTGATGTATATCTCCTATTTGCTATCTGTCATATTAATCCCCGGTGCTTTTGCATTCTGACCTAGTATTACAGCACTCTTATACAGATTTCCTAGACAGTTTTATGTTGTAGGACAGTGTGGGCTACAGTGATGTGTAATACCTCATTATTCAGAGCAACTGCATATCATTCTTATATTTCAAGGCACAGTGTTGGTATCTGACAGACCTGTGGGGGGAATGTTTATTAGCACTGCCTGAATGTTCCTACACACAGTACCAGATTCCACATTACTATTATCCACATACATCTCACTCTGTTACTGTATACATTCTAACCATAGCTTGATAAGTTGGGGTGTAAATGGGAAATACATGGCTTCTTAGTCACATAAGGTATTGGGGAGATGCTAGTGTGCCAACTTTGTTTTCATAGCTGTGTGTCAATCAGTTGTATTTCCTGTTTGCTGCCTATATGTCTGGGATCATCCCACTGATTTCCCAGGGGAACAGGTTGATAGGTAACATATATGGGCCACTTTAATCAACATTCTGGACATATCTGTTCAGTTGTGGGGAATGATTCTGTATGCAGACTACTGCCACTGGTTGGATTATAACCGTGGCTGTGGGTGCTAAAAAACAACAGTTCACAGCTGAGTTGCATGTGCTATTCAGTTTGTGCTGTTTGCATTTTCCTGTTTACTGTCTATGTGTCTCTCAGTTGTACTAAATGGGCTCTGGGGATTACACCGGTCATATACAGGCATTCCTACACATTTAATTTATGGATTACAGTGTGGGTAACAGTGCTTAATACTCAGTACTATTACATGATTGCATATCAACATTACCATATGATACCAGGATATACACATGCAGTCCAGCAGTTAGACCTGTTTTGTCAGGCTATTACACTTTTATTGACTTACAAACAATATGAGACACTTACTGCCATATTCTGTAGTGCATGCAGTACTTGCCTTGAACAATACAGGTTTTATACTATCAATTAATTTACTACTACTTTTATTTGTATTTCCTATGACAGTAAATGCATGAGTATTACTGACCTGCCTCACGTCGCCACCTCACCAGGTGACTGATGTGGGCCTCCTGGTTTGCTGCCCACTCCATTGCAGCTGTGGGTGACATAAGAGGAATATTTAGCCATATCTATTCATGAAATACCTGAGCTGGTAATTATTACACACATAATGGGGTGATACTTGCACACATCTGGAACATCCTCTGATGCTCTAGCCTCTTGGAGCCACTCCTCCAAGAGGTCCCTCTTACGCCACTTCAGGTCAGCATAGTGATGCCTGACCTGCTCACCAGTTCAGGGTATGCCAGTGGCACTGGTGAGGTCACAGACGAGATGGTACCAGGTCTCCACCTTATATTGGGAGCCCTGGTACTGGCCCTGCAGCAGCCTCTAAGCATGGTCTTTAACTAGGAGTCCTGCCATGACCTTGGACTCCTGGATGCACCAGCGCTGTGCTTGGAAGCACACATCTTTTCCCCTTACTGCCATAGTGCCTGCAAGGGGAAGCTATAACAAGTTATGAGATGTATTCCTGCCTCTTGGGTTTAAGTAGGGCTGATTTCCTGCACTTTTCCAGGATTGGCCAGTTTTGAAGAGGCTAAGCTATGGGCAAACCTGCTTACCTAGGGTTGGCATTGTTTAAAGGGGTATACCACTGGGCATATTGAGTCAGCTGATCTACACATTGTTTACACCTCCTAAGCTGGCCTGTGCAATGCTTATAGGTGCTTACATTAGACTTTGCATTATATTTTCTTTTGGACATTGATTTCTTATTTATTGCATCTTATATATCTGCCAGGTATCCATGATTAATGTGTACGTACACTCTATGGGGTTCTTGTATTTTTATTGGGGACTTCAACACTCTTTTACAATTACACCTCACTTCTGGGCTTACTGCTGTACTCCCGTTCACATATTTATGTTATGTAGAGGGTCAAGGAACATATAACCATATAGTGATTCCTTGACAGGTTCAGTTTGGTTTTACTATGGTGAGGACTTGTTTGCTGATACCTCATTCTTCTGTACTTTTGTGTTGGCTTGGTGGTTAACTACTTTGACTATGGTGTATGGGGTCCTGGGTTTGAGACATGTAGGGTTGTTTATGTTGCTGATGGCCAGAACAAGGGCCATTGGATGCAGAGTGATTAAGGCACGTTTGAGCTGTTGTAAGCTGGTTTGCACGAGGGTAAGCACTGCTAACCTGCCGTTACATCATCTTGCAGAGAGTTAGCTTTAGAATTGCTTAGCCAGTGTAGGCATTGCTTACTGCCGCGCAAATGGACTTACTCCAGCTAACTAGTGCTTAAATATGCTTACTTCTGCTTATTTGTGCTTAAACCTTCTTACTAGTGCCTTATTCATTATGACGCTGACACCTCACATGTGCATTTACTGCATTACTCCAGTTCATAAAAATACGTTATTTAGTGGGTTATGCAACATAAATATTACTCATAACATGCTTTGCCATGGAAAATGGAATTGGCTGCAGTGGGACTCGAACTGGGAATGCCTGCAAGTAAGGCAAATGCTCTGCCCACTGCACTATTGCTATGCTCCTTTAGTTGCATATATCTTCCTTGTTATTCTCTTCAGCCATTTAAGCTACATTAACTGTAGCTAAGCGATGGGCACACCCGCGCACCTACGGTTAGCTTTAATCAGATTTTTAAAAAAGAAATAAAAGTGTTTCTTCATTTTATTTATATGTACTGTTGCAGACATGGGGGACTGTTGGTGGGGATATGCAGACACCTATGAGTGGTCTCGCTCATTTCTAACCCCTTTCTGCTATTCTGCATTGTAGGGGCATGTATATTCTGAGAGCTTTGCTCTCAGACATGCCACCTGCACTCTTACACGCTCTGTGTATGAGTAGGAGCTCAGGCAGTGCACCTCATTATTATGCATGGCGCGACGCCATCCTGCTCCTAAATGGTTGCTTCCATGTAGGACTAAGCTAGTCCTGCACGGAAGATTAGTAAATCCCAGGGTTTGAAATGTTATGCTATTTTGGCAATTTGCATTCTATGTTAAAGAAATCTATAGCATATGAACTATCTATTTGGGCTAAACTGCCCTAAATATGACATTTATACAGGTATATAAGAAAATAAATATGGATTAGATTTATTTATAACATGATAAAAAAAACAGTACAGTAGTCTTGAATATGTTACTTCAAAATTCTTGTCTTTCACAGTACAGGACACTAATATCCAATTGGTCCATTTTTAGAAAAATGCAGGGTAACATGTTTAAGTGTTAAACACATTCTATCAGACAACAGAATCTTAACTGCTGTGAAACAAATAAAAAATAGCAAAGAACTGATAGCAGATGAATAAACTAGAGTGGTGTAAACAGTGCATCATATACATCTTACATGATTTAGTTATTAAAATACATAAGCCAATGTTCATGACTGCATTGCAGAGCATCTGCTCGACAGCATTTTTGTCAATAAGCATTTATTATTCTCAATATTCAGTCAGAACAGGTCCAGATGAATACAGATAGCCAAACAAAAGAAACAGATAAATACTCCAAGCAAATGAAGGAGCACCAAACAATCCTTGCATGTAATACTATGTTAAGAATTTACTTGTTATACATAAAAATTGCACTGATTATAATATACATAATCTGGATAAAGAAAAAAAAAGATCCTTAAGTAAGAACTGTATAAACCATCATTTTACTTTTTGCAAGCCTTTTAGTAACTTCAGTCAGGACAACATCAGCATTTTTGTAAGACAAATCCATCTTCATCAGAAAGTAAAGGCAACGTCCTTGACTGTAAGAGCTGCAAGGCTAACCTTTTACTATCTGAATTATGCAGGTTCATACATTTATAGGTAAGTACTAGGCAAGCTGCCATTGTGGACAATTAAATCCCAGCCAATTTCCATTTTTGTGCTGGAATTAACCTACCCATTTGGTTAAAGATTGACCTTACTCATCACATGGTTGATAATTATATATATTACCCTAACGTGACTAATGGAATCATACCGTAGATAATTTGAGGGGACATACACATGGGATATATGACTTTCAAAAGGATACAATAATGTATTTTTGGCATTTCATTTTTGGTCCATAATTTTGGCACCAGTTGTTTATTTTGGACAAACCTTGTTGTAGGACGTTAGAGTCATTTTGGAGATTCAATAACTGCTCCTAGCTTGCAGTCATCTGCAATCCTAGTCAGCCGGAGTCCTTTTGTGTTTTCTTTTACTTCAGAAAAGTAGATTCAAAACAGGAAGGGTCTCTGCAAAGATCCTTGTGAACTTCATTGGTGACTGGTCTCTTTGTGAATGTAACTTCCCTTATTTTGATTTCCTGCATTTTATCTGTGAGCCAGTAGGCAATCCTGTTTGTGACATAGGAGTTTATTCCCAGTTTATTTGGGTCTATATTAGATCAGTGAAATGGCATTACAGTGAATACTGTTTTGCCGACACATATAGATCGAAATCCCTAAACAGTGAAGGCTCAGGTCAGCGATTTTTTTCCAGGGAAAAAAAATCGCTTGTCCTGAGCTGTGACATTGCCCTTTACCTCACTGCAGTGCAGTCTCAGAGTTGGTATATTTAGTTAGGGGTTTATGGGGACACAGTCCCCCATGTTGGTGGGTGTGGGTGTTGAAGCCCCCCATTTTATATTTGAAGTGGTGTGTTTGTGTTTTGAGGGCAAGCGATTTCTTTCCCAGGGAAAGAGATCACTGTTTTGAATGCTCACTGTTTAGTGAGGTCAGTGATTCCGTGTTGATGAGGAGCCATTCCATTGAATGCTTCTTTGAACATTTAATATAGACCCATCTATTCATGGCATTAAATTTTTCTTTATGCTTTCACAGTAAGCCATTTACTGTAGCTCCCATTTACTTTCTGTTTGTTTACAAGAACTGTTTTTGCACGAGTGAATGTGTATATCTGTCTGTATGTATGTGCAGCAGATGGAGTTGTAATACATTGTTCTGTATGTATCTTGACAGCAAATCAGATAAAGTATCTTACTATGGCTATTATTTATATATTTTTTCCTTTGATCACAGACACTTGAGGTGTACACAGTCAATAAAGTGGTTATAGTTACTGGCAGCAAGAGTGTGTGTGTGTGTGTGTGTGTGTATGTGTGTGTGTGTGTGTGTGTGTGTGTGTGTGTGTGTGTGTGTGTGTGTGTGTGTGTGTGTGTGTGTGTGTGCGTATGTGTGTATGTGCATGTGTGTGCGTGTGCGTGCACATGTGTGTGTGTGCGTGTGTGCATGTGCGTGTGTGTGTGTGTGTGTGTGTATGTGTGTGTGCGTGTATGTGTGTGTGTGCATGTGCGTGTGTGTGTGTGTGTGTGTGTGTGTGTGTGTGTGTGTGTGTGTGTGCGTGCGTGCATGCATGTGTGTGTCTGTGTATACTCACTCATATATGACTTGCACTACCTGCACTTCATACATGTGTTAGTCTGTGTCCATGTGTCTCTATATGTGAATGTGTATATGTGTGTGGATAATATGGAATACTTATATAACCTTGTACTGTTTAAGCTTATTGAGACAAACTGTTTTCATTTTTTGTACTTTACCTAACATTATTTAAAGGATACTGGGGCATTATTTCTTCTATTTTTATTGTATTCTTTAGTTTGAAATCAAGAAGTATGTGCAAGTGACTGAAGGGCTCTTTAGCCAACCAGAAGTAGTGTGGGGACATAAAAGAACACTCATTTATGAGCCAACACAAGTATGCATGGTCACTATGTCTAATGTCGACTGGTTGAATTGAAAGTGTATGTTTTATATATATTTTTTAACCATTTAATCATCAATTGTTTTTTAAGGATATGAACATTTTTGTATCTCAGAATTTGGTACTTAAATTCAAATAGAAAATAAACTAACCTTGTGTTAATTCACCTAAAAGAAGAAGAAACATCCTTCTTGTTTTTGTGCCATTCTTCATATCATATCATAGCTATTATAACATTTGGGCTTTGTTTATTGTATTGCTTCTATATTATATTGCTCAAATTATCTAAGCATTTATTTGTGTATTATTATAATACTGTCCTTTAAGTTTGTATTATAATAATTATAACTAATACATAATGGACACATTAAATAGTTATGTCATTGAAGAATTATTTCAATACAGTTTAACTAGATGCCATGTATATGTTTTTTTTTATGAAAACAGCTGATAAGGAATTTGTAATACCTGTCAAAACTGTATTTACTTTGATCAACTATGCTACGTAGCTCATTGTAAATGTTCTGAAAATCCATTAGACTGTTCTTTTAGCAATAATTCAAACTATTGCTACATTTATTGACTCATGAAAGGATGATATACTTAATAATCAGGGTAATACTATTGATATAGGGGATTATGTTCTTAACCCTATAGATAATCAAAAAAATAGCAATGCAGAACATTCAGGCTCTTCTAATAATATATCATGGTACCTACAGTATAAGGAAATCTCATAAATGGATATGAGTTGTACTAGTGCAGAACTTGTTAAAAAGAAAAAGAAAGTAATTTCCAATTGTTTAGTAGCCTTAATTAATGCTGGGAAAAGAAAATCTCAGAATGAAACCAAAAAGACAACAAAAAGTAAAACAAGGAAAAAGACTATGTTGGACAAACATAGCCTTTCAGAATTTGTCTCAAATCTTGAATCAGATGTTAAAGATTCTATGGATCTGGCTAAAGATTTCTTATTGATGAATGAAATAATGGGTCAGGATCTTGATAAAAACATTTTAACAATAGTTGGGGGAATAAAATAAATATACTATCTCCCAACTTTGTATTCTGACATAGTAATCACTAACAGTTATTCCGTAACTGTACTAAAGAAAACAGTTTTAGAAACAGATTGGGATACAATATTAAAGACTGAGAAATTGAAAAAAACGGTATTGGGAGGACTGCCTAATATTCATAATGCTGTTATATTGGAGAGTTGTAAAAAACTACTTCAACTAACTGTGAATCAATATTAAATATTCTGGGACTTAATCCAATGATAAATGAAATAATTTTAAGGCAAAATTTCCTAAAATTACATTATTATTCTATAACAATTAATGTTTAAATCCTTAAGAAGAAACATCAATGATCTGGATAAAATAAATATAACTACTTTGACATTACCTGGGCTTAAGCTTCAAGATATTCCTTACATGTTAAATCAGCTAGGAAATAAATTACCAGGTCATAAGAATATATTAATTCATTGTAGAGGGAAAACTGTACTGTATTGTCCTCTGTATCACATGAAAAGAGAAATATTGCATATAATTGAGTTGATTGAAACTTTTAATGCAAATACTCTTTTAAGTTAAATTTTACCATTACCTCCAATGAAGAATTATTGTTTTACAAAAGCATTTGAATTTAATATTTGATTCGCAACTTGCCAGAAGGAATTTAATGATGACTTCAGAGTGTTTGATAAAGATGAATTCTATCCTAGTCCTTATGGAGTAGGATTTGTTTTCAGTAAATTAAAGCACAAAACTAAGCCTTTTTAGAATTAAAATAAAAATCAATCAATACTAGACTTAGAACTTCTTTGAACATACATTTTTGTAATATGGAACATCTTTGAAATAAGGTGTATGGTTAACAAGTATATCAAATGTTGAGAAGTCTTCTGTTGTCACTGTACCTGAGGTGTGGGACAGCAGTGAATTATTGTTTCTAGTTTTTGAAATTATGAATATGTCAGAGGAGAAAGGAATGCAGGAGGAGTAGTCACATCTGATTTATAATTCTGTGCCTTCTGCTTTAGTATCTATAAAAATTACAAATGGTTGGATAGATAGACAAGACATCAGGTTTATAGTGTCCTGCAGGAAATTAGCATTGTGTATGTCACAAAAACTTTTTACCTTATTTGAATAAATGTTCAGAACATACCATTATGTTAGCTAGTAATCTTAATTATCCAAACATAGACTGGGCATTTATGCTAGTATTTTACCCAAGGATCACAAACTTTAGGTATTATTTAAACTCATGGATTATTAGAGATAAGAACAACAATGGACTAAAATAGTTTAGGTAGACTCTTTACTAATTGCATTGAAATAATTGGTAATGTTAAAGCATCTATACCTCTTGGAAATTCAGATCATAATGCATTGACTTTTGAAGATAAATATGTAAGTACTAAGTCTTCTACAACACATGAAGGATATCTTTAGATCACTGGACTATAAGAGGATCATTATATTATTGTTACAGTTAAGTCAGACAATTTGTTATGACTTTGTCGGTGTGCAGGAATATTCAAAACTTGAAAGTAATATTACCAAACACTAAAATAACGCAGTGAGTTCTTATAATGAATAAAGACAAATTTATCCTCTTCTAAGGAAAAATCACTTTGTTAAGCAATAAAAAATTGTCAAAAAGAGTATTCAGAAGATATAAAAAAATCCAGAAAGATATAATTAAAGTCATCTTAACAGAATGTACAAATGATTTAAGTTGAGATGAAGATATAAAAATATTAAATATGAAAAAATGAATGTCAGGTGACACAAAAATAAGAAATTATATGAGAAGTAAATCAATATACTGACAAAAGTAAGTATCCAGATAACATTTGTGGTTTACCAAGGTAAGTTGCTATTAAAGCCAAAGGTATCTGCAGATATATTAAACCAGCATCTCATTGGTATGATAAAATCTTTTTCTGTATGGAATTGGTATAATATAATTTGTATAGTAGGACTTATATATTACCTTTTAGCAATAATGTAACCACTTATAACTATGATTATAATAGATCAAGCTTTGAGAAGAGTTGGCACCAGTACAATGATGCAACAAGGCAATATCCCTAGTGTTTTAATGGTTACCATTTGAAAAGTATTAATTCCTATATTTTATAATATTTACATTTCAAAAGGGTGAGTTCCTGCATCTTGGGAAATATTCCCTGTGACTTGTATTTTAAAAATAAGGAGTATGTTAAATATTACAGAATAAAGACCCTCTAGTTTAGCATCCTTAACAGGTAATAGCTTTTAAATGTGTATTATTCAACTTTTCTTAGACCCAGTAAGCAGTAATAATAAAGTTGATTTATAACAGCATGATTTTACCCCAGGAAGATCAACATTAATAACAAACTGTATAGAATTCTATGACCAGATCATGCTAGCTACTGGTGCATATTAATTCGTGTGAGTTTTTTTTTTTTTCCAGGGTGTTTAGATCATGCTAGCTACTGTTGTATGTGTATCTGTGTGAGTTGTGTTTGTGGAATCTGCCAGAGCATTTGACACTCTGACTCATTAAGCAATATATAACATTATGGAAAAATATGATTTACAGCCCTTTTCTGATCATGAAGTGGTTAGCTGCTAGAAGAAAATGTGTCATGATCGTGGGGATAAAGTCTGAGCATTTTTATACTGGGTGTTGGGTTCTCCAGGGATCTGTCTTGGGCACGTTCTTTTTTAATTTGGTATTTTGTACATGTCTTGTGGGCAATGTTTGTTGGTCCAATAAATATTCTGAATAAATTTAACTTCATTGCATCATTGGACCAGCATTTCAGTTATATAAATGGCTTTCTTTATTATGTATCAATATGAGTATCTAATAATGGACTTAAATTTAGTACTGAAAAGTGCCAGGTTGTATATTTTTGTAAAACTGTAATAAGAAATAAATCTGTTTTAATAAACTGACGCACATTATCAGTTGTAAATGAGTATAAAGATTTGAGAACTGAAAGCACTCATTTCCAAACCATCTACATGTAACAATAGTTAGAGCTTTAAGGAATGTTGGTTTAATATTTAGATTATTATGATATATTGTATGAATGATAAGCCTCAGTTACAGACTTTACTTACCATATATTATAGATATTTTAGAGGAAAGTCTATTCTAGCTTATAAAGCTATTAATATTATTTTTGTAGGCTTTATTAAACATTGAAAATTATGAGATATGTAACTCTCAAGCATAGAGGTCTCACTTTTCATATTAACTTTTGTGTCAGTTTTCTACAAAGTAAATATATCACTCAGATCATTTTTAGACTATGGAATCAGTCACTGTACAATAGCAAATCAGCCTTAATTATAACCCAATTTAAATCTAAGTTGGACTCATAGAAGGGATGTGATGTCTTTGATCTATATTTCACTGAGTCAGTGTCTTCTGAATGGTCTCTGAGCCTATAAACACTGTTAAATAAACTCATAAAACATAGGAATCTTATATCTTGGATGTAAAATAGTTCTTCAAACAACAACTATTGCATATCCCACTACCAATTTTGAAAAAAATAGGGGTGAGTAGCTATTTAAAACAGCACCAATTATTTAAAAGACAGCACCCTTTTACAGGGCAGTAATCACCTTGATAATGTGCATTACAGGAAAATAACTGATGTTTCTGGAATGGGGAACCCAGCCACCTGTATTGCTGGCTCTCACATCACTCCTAGGTGGCCAATTATTTTTATAATGCCTTCCCTGATGGGTTTTATTGCTTGCTTAATTGCTTAGGATTTCTCGCACTGTCCTAATGAATTATTTTTTGTGGTGGAGTTAATTACTCACATCCTTAATGGAGGATTCTGTCAGGGTCCCATAGTTGTCTAGTCTACTGTTAATTAAACTTCTTCCAATCCTTTACCACTGTATTTCTTATATATAAGATTTGTGTTAATTGAACAGCTTATATTAGGTATATTAATGGATTGGTTTATTGTCATTATGCATGACCACTGATTGGAATAGCTCATTAGATTGAGAATGAACCAGCTGTCAAACAGGCAGTCACTTGAGCCAACTGTACTTATATGACAGTTGCTTGAACTTTACTGTTTAGAACAAAACAAAAACAGAAAGACAGGAAGAAGTTCACAAAAAATAACAAGGAAGAAAACAAAAGTGATTTGTTATGTAACATGCAGGTTACAGGGAATGATAATATTTTCCTATTAGAAAACCTTCAGTCTACAGAAAAATACATAATTTTTCCAAAAGACAAGGTAGAAAAAAGAGGCAAGGGATGGGTGAAAAGGAAGAAATTGAAACTAAACATTACTGTAAGAAAAAATAAGAGAAAGACAGATGTTGACTACATGGCTCAATTTGTGGATTTACAATACCAGCTGGATGAGAATTTAATACACAATGGAAACAGTGGGATTAATAAGACTAATGGTGATGAAGATCTGTCCTTCATAACAATTGATAGAGCAGATATTACTGTATTAGAAGCTGAAGATTCTTCAGAACTGGCCAAAAAAGATATTCTTGCAATTGGAGATTCAATTATTAGAGGAACTGATACTTATATTTGCAGAGAAGATAATGAACATCAAATAGCTTTATGCTTGCCAGTAGCAAAAATAGAAGATGTGAGACAAGCCTTGGAATGTCTTAATGTAAGGAAGTAAGGATCAGTTTTTGTTCATGTTGGTACAAATTATGTCATCCGCAAGGATTCTCTGACTGTTAGTAAGGAACTGACAGCCCTCTTAGATAGTTTGTACTTGTGTTACAACTATTTTTCACAAATCGTCTATATAAAAGATAGTCAGGTCACTGTGAATGAAAAGATTTTTTGGGTAAATACCTACCTGGAAAAAATGTCCTGTTTTACAAAAATGGAAATATGTAGAACATCCAAGCCTAGTTTGGGACATGCATGTGTCCAGACAGGATGGCATGCATTTGCTAAGATCAGGGAAGAGAATTTTTGCAAAAGATATTTTGCAATATTTGACACACACTAGGCAGCATTTTTGCCAGTCCAAAATTTAACTGTTCACAGATAGCAACATTTGATTCATCTCTGATGGTTGTTAATGCTAGGAGCAGTAATAATAATGTTTTTATTTGGAAAATTTGCTGGATTTCCACAAGATTGATGTTGTTATTGTTTGTCAAACATGATTAAAGAACAATGAATGGAAACCAGTTCTGTGAGGGTGTAAATGTTTTTACTGTAACATACATTCTAACAAAAAATCAGGTGAGGTGTTATGATAGGGATTAAAGATAGTTATAAGATCTGTGATTATTACATGGTCAGTGATAACACCAATACTATAGACTGTGTAACTGTGACAATAAAGACATCCCTGGAACATATAACAATTGTTGGAGTGTATAAACCACCAAAGTCAAGTGCAGATGACCTAGAGGAATTTGTACATTTCTTGCATGATACACAGGAGGGAAGAATAATAATTTACTAGAAACATACTGGAATAATATTGATTCAACAACATTAGTAAGGAAATTATTCACAGTGTATATTCAGGAGCATCAATTGCTTCAGACTGAAACAATACCTACCAGGGGACAGAACATATATCATCATTGTGTTCCTAAAGAAATTACTGTTACTTCAATTCAAGTTTTACCATGGTTGATGTGCAGTGATCATGGGATTATAAAGGTTAATTTGTTGCTAGATAATTCTGCCAAACTTAAATTTAAACCAATGCACAGAAGGTTAATTACAGATTATATGGACCAAAATGGTCACTATGTAAAACTAACTGGAGTGAGGTGTTAAGTATAAAATCTGCAAATGGAATGTATAAAGTTCTGAAAGGGAAATTGCTTGAGTACAAAAAGTCAAAAAAATGTTTAACATCAGGATCTAGGCATATAACATCAGGGGTATATATTTCCATAAGAACAAGATATCTGAT
Organism: Protopterus annectens; assembly: GCF_019279795.1. Classification (NCBI taxonomy): domain Eukaryota; kingdom Metazoa; phylum Chordata; order Ceratodontiformes; family Protopteridae; genus Protopterus; species Protopterus annectens. Next base: position 1,525,708,398 of record NC_056741.1, on the reverse strand, counting down.
TAAGGCAAGAGACAAAAAATATAAGAAATGGAAGAGAGGTTGAACTAAAACTTAGAAAACTGAAATAAATATGCTGGACAAACAGATTAAGCATAATGTGCGACAAGATCAAGAAAAATGTGAAGAAAATTTATATAAAAATATTGAGCATAATAGGAAACCTTTTTATCGATACATAAGATGTGGGAGGAGCAAAGACATACAGATTGATAAACTGTGTGCAGATTCTAACATTTATTCTCAGACACAACAGATTATAGATATATTTACAAAATCGTATGCAAAACACTTTGACTCCAGAAAATGGGTGATAAGTTGCCCTAGTGACATCCTGGTAGCCCCAGATACTGGAATCAAATTAGATTATATTGAAAAAGAACTGTGCATATTGGATCCGATTAAAGCACAGGGAGAAGACATAATTAGTATCAATGACTTGAGAACACTTCAGCAAGAACTTATGGTACCATTATATCTATTATTCACTAGGTTATATAAATATGGGGAGATTCCTCAAGATTGGAGACATGCACTTATTAAAGCTGTTTTTAATGGAAAGGGTAGTAGGATAAACCCAGAGTCATATAGACCCTTAAGTCTACTTTCATGTTGTGGAAAAATAATGGAGAAGGTAATATTGGATAAGTTAGTGTTAGAACTGGATAGGTTGGGACTTGAGATCATATATCAGGATGCATATGTTGAAAATAGTTCTATTACCACCTGTAACATGATGTTCTATAACAATATAATAACAGCTATGAATGAAAATTGTGCTGTTATGTAATTTATATAGATTTAACTACAGCATTTGATAGGGTCATGCACAAAACACTGATCAATAAATTAGTACAACTAGGTATTGCAGTACTCTTGATAAGATGGATAGCTGAATGGCTTACAAATAGGACATGACAAGTATCATACAGCAACTGGATAGATGAAATCCTTGGTTACAGTCAGGCTGTCCCACAGGGCTCTGTCCTAGGCACTTACTTGTTTAGATTGTATCTTTCAGACCTAACTTTTTCATCTGAAGTGTTCTACAATCTATATCCAGATGACCTGAAATTGGGTAAACTCATTACACGTGTTACAGATAAGGCATGTCTGCAAAATAGCTTCACTAAATTGACCAATGTTTAACTGACAATGACTAGATGGTTTATAATTAATGTATAATGTTTACAACTATAGTTGTTTCAATGGTGTCTGTGATATAAACTTTTTGTAACTAAAGTGATATTTCATATGTTTTTCATTTATATAAATGTAAGGTTGCCTTTGTAATATGTGTAAATTTAATAAAGATGTTTGAAAAAAAAACTAAGCATACGAGATTTGGGAGACATAAATTAAAATGTGAATATTTAATACAGCACACATTGATTGAAACTGTAGACTCATTTAATGGCCAGTGTATATGGGTTGAGTCATCATGAGTTTTTGTAATCGTATCAACCAATTGATTAATGTTAGTTATAGAACTATAGGTTGTATAAAAAGATTTATAAAGTCTAGGAAATCAAAAACAATTAAATCATTGTTTGTTAGTTACATTAGACCAAAACTTGAGTATGGAATAACAATATGGAAACCCTATAAGAAAACAAGCATGAGTAAACTGGAAAGAGAACAGTAGAAATAAACCAAGGGCATCCATGGATGTGAAAACTTAAGTTAGATTCAAAGAAACGTTATTGTCATTTAGGACCACACAAGTGCAGCCTTAACGAAATTACAAATGTCAGCTCACAAGAGAAATGCAGTGCAAATAACGTAAATATAGCGGTATCAAAGAATAACATAAGAAAGAAAATAACACTTATAACATGCAAGAGGTAGTTCACATTACATAAACACATTCAATGCCCATTATCCAGTGACAAATAATAAATAAATACCCACCACCAAATCCCTACACAGTTAAGATCTAGAATAAATAGAGACTAGTGAATAGCATCTGTTTATTTACAATATTGCACTTGCTAACCTTAGATGTGACTCAGTATAGCCATCATATTTCATAATAGTAATGCTGGTGGTAATTGCTCTGAGCAGCAGGATTAAATGAAAAAAAAGAGGCTTCAATGGATCAGGCATTATGTTTGGTGCCTGTATTAATAAGTCTCATAGCTGTAGAATGTAAACTGTTCCTGAATCTGGTAGTCCTACAGTGGAAGCCACGGTACCTCCTTCCAGACGCAAGTTGTGAGAACCAGTTGTGGGCCGGATGGGTCGAATCAGCAAGTATTTTATATGTTCTCTTTCTTGCTCTTGTAAAGAAAAGCTCCTGAATAGAAGAGAGGTTGGTGCCCAAGATTTTCTCAGCCACCCTCACTACCCTCTGTAGTTTCTTCTTCTCAGCAACTGCGCAGTTGCTGAACCATGCTATGAAGTTGCTAGTGAGGATGCTTTCGATAGTTTCCTTGTAAAAAGTGGTAAGAGCAGACAGTGGGATCCAGGGTATATATGGTTTATTATTAAAGACTAAAATATCTGAACTTGTATAATGTGCCTTACAGATATGTAAGAGGACATCAGATTCAGGTATATAGGGCATTTAGAGACAACTACCTCTGGGAATGTTTGGGGTTATAAAAAGTACTGCAGAATAAGCAGACAACCTAAGTAGAAAATTCTATAGGAATGAGCATTGTACTAATTGGTTCTCTGAGAGAGTAGCTGATGCATGTAACAGACTACCAAATTACATTAAAGGAAGTACTAGTTTAGATATTTTTAAGAGCAATCTGGACACTTATTATGGGAACAAGTATTTTGGTATATTGGCAAGCTAGAAGGCATTAATGCCCATGCTTGAAATATTTACTTGTGTGTATGTATGTATCCCATTACATGTGTGTGTCAGTATGCCCAGAGGCAGGTTATGGTGATAAGAAGAAATGAACAATGATGTGGGCAACATAGTTGTCCCAGTCCCCTTCAGTATCACCCATCACACCAAATGACATTTGATGACCTTTATTAAATTTATATAACATAGCTTTGCTCACCAACCTTATTAATTAAAACTATTCATGATATAATTGATTGTAAATACAGCATAACATCCTTGTAATGTTAATCAGGGTAGCGTACCTACTCACCCTGCCCCAGTAAGCAGCGTCCATACCTCTACTCACTTACTTTATTTATGAAGCAGCATCCCATTTCACTTCATACACCATTCATTGCAATGTTAATCAGGGCAGCATTCCTACTCACCCTGCCCAACAAGCAGGGTCCATACCTCTACTCGCTTACTTTATTTATGAAGCAGCATCCCAACTCACTTCATACACCATCCATTGAATTACCTTCCACCAAATAAGCACCATCCTTACCTCAGCTTGCTTATATATTCAGCAAGCTTCCTCCAACTACTCATTTCCTTTCCCCAGATCCTTGAAATGAACATCCAGACATCAGAGGGTGAAGAGAAGAGGGCAAGCCTATCCCTCTTCTCCACCTACCCCCACTGATAAATAACCCTACTCCCCACCAACGAAAAGAGGGAGAGTGGGTGGGTAGTAAGTTCATGCCAAAATGTGATTGCTTAACCCAACTACACTAGACTAAACCTCTTAAGCCCCTCCCCATCATTATCTTACTTCCTCCCAACCATCCCTGCCTCCACTTAACCCTTTCACCTCCCAAACCCACTTAACTCCCCTGATATTAACCTAACCACCCCCCCCCCCCCATAAAGATGTTCAGGGACAACTTAGTTTGTTGCCAAGCTTCATTTATAACACATCTGCACATTTGGATAGCCATGTCTTTGAGGTCAGCATAGTGTGGACCGAAGACTGATAATGTTCCTTTTACCACAGATTTTTCACACCCACTGCTTGTTGTTTCCAGTGTTTACAAAGTGCACATGTTAATTTTTCTTACAGGGCTGATCCCTGATTTCCTCTCAGACTGAATAGCAAAAATACAGCAGACCATTTTTCATGTAGTAGTGCTAGAAAAAAGCTACAAATATGAAATGTAGCTGTCATGTTTTGGACCACTATCTAAGACCTATTTATTTGTTCCTTAATACAACAGGTAGGCAAATCCATACACATTACAGCCATTGCTGTTAGCAGGCAAGCATCTTATAAAAGATTAATAACTTGGCATCATAGCAATACTTAACAAGACATGCATTAAACACCACTTTTAAATAAAAAGTAAATTAGCAACAACAAAGGAATGACTGTATGCAAACCATAATATCTCAGTTGAACCTTAAATTAGAAATAGAAGCATACTGATTGGACTTCTATGACAATTTTTTAAGAAGTATATAAAATAAAATGAGTTAATGCGTTCAAAATAATAAACATATATTTCAGTATCTGCCAAAATGCATATGCACATGTGTCTGTGTATACACAGACACAGCATTTACATTTTTTAAACATGAATGAATGCTGTGAGTTTTGAATCTCACCAAGCAATATAGTATGATGACCATGCTTGGCTTTTACATCATTTCACAAAGATTTATAATGCCAGCATCTATACATGAATGGACCATTCTTTTTGAAATATCATAACAGAACCACTGGCTGTGTTGAAAAATGCATTGCATGACATAAGAAAGAAAGTAGACTGCCATGTGTAGAATCCTAACAACCACTGCTATTGCATAACGCTGTACTGTTCTGCACACTCGCTAAGATGGTACTGTTTTTGCATGACTGGAACCTATGTTACCCACCTAGGGCTACTTGTAGTTAATTGCTGTGTCTTACATGATGTCCATTGCATCATACACTTATTGCTTCTTCCCATGATCAGAATGCAAATAAAGAAAAAATCTGTAGCCATGCTGATCGTACATGGAGACAAACCTGAAACAAAGAATAATGACAGTGTGATACTTTTTAATAGACATAGTGGCAAGTTACAAAGGAAAAATGTGTTTGAAATTTTAACTGCAGAAGCCCTTGACTGAGGGATAGCAGTTGTTGAGTTCAAATGCATCTTTCTAGTACAGGCCAATGACAATCTTTTTCTCAGATCACACTGAAATAGAAACAGAATCCAAATGCAGGATGTATCATGATTTCTCATGTGATGTTAATGCTATTGATCCTAATAAAGCAGAAATAGCATTCTTCCTGTTTAAAAAAAAAAATTAAAAAAAAAAAAAAATAAAAAAAAAAAGCTCGCTAGTATATTTGTTGTAGGTTTTCTTCTCATGCTGTATAGAGATATACTGGGGCATTGTGTAATATGAAACTCTCCTGTCCCAGATCCTTCTCAGGCTAATTATGAATCCTGGTTTATGTGCACCTTGTACAGAATGTTAGATGAGGCAGCTTTCTAATTTTACTTTATAGAAAGTATTTAAATCTTATGATTAAACAGCTTTAAATAAACTCTTCTTATTTTAAGATCGAAGTGTTATGCAAATTTCTAAATATAAAATATTTTAGATCTGAATATAAATTGCAGCTGGCTGGCTGAATCTTTATCAGCTGTTAGGAGGACATAGGCCTTAGTGTCACAGTGGCTTAGTGATCAGATTTCTGTCTCATAGATCTAGATTCTGTGGTTCTATCCTAACCTGTACTCATTGTCTCTGTGACGTTTTGCATATTTTCTTCTGTATCTGTGAGATATCCATGCATACTGAAGAGTTCTGCCCAGCCCTTTAGAGCATGGCACTTTGGTGGTTCCACTTAATAGTGCATGTATAAACACATGCCCTTCATGTCTGCAGAGTTTTTTGTGTCAGGTATGAGAGCAGGGATGTGTGTGGGATTTCTAAGCTAGGACTGTTGGAGGTTCATTGCATTTTGGTGAGGTATTGTGTGACAACATCATTGATAGCCACTTGCCAGTGCAACCATTCATAGGTTCATAGGTTTATACTAGGCTAATGACCACCACGGTCTTTATAAGCCTAGCCATGAAAACCAACCCAGTTTTTCCCAGAGTTCCTTAGATGCCTATATGATGGGCTATGTTAGTAAAGAGATAGGTAAGGGTTATATCTGGGATGTATGTTAGTTCGGGATTAATGTACATACTGTTGATCTCTCTCCATCAGAGACATGGGGGCCAGACCAGGGGTGAATCTGCAATTTCTCATCCAATGATCAAGGTTTCTTTTGAATAGGGTCAGGAATGAAGTCTGCTTCACATAGATAGGGAGCTTCTTTCATTGTGCAGGGATCATTTGAGACACATATTAGTCTCTTCAGCAGGTTCTATTTATGGCACAGGCAAAGTTCAAGTCCTTGGACCTACTGATTCTGGTGTTGTTTGTCTTGCATATCTGCAAGAGATCCATCAGACCTGGATATAAAGATTCCTTATATGCTAAGTAGCCTGTAGAAGACTCAGTACAGAGATAGGACCTTATGGTGATCAGTGTAGGACAGGGTATTAATACCCTAGATTCTCATGATATGGAAAATTTGAGGACATTCCAGCTGTTGTAAATGCCTAGTTAGGTATATGCCAGAGGGGACATTGTGCTCAGTGATGGGTCTGATAAGAGCTGAGTATTACTTCCTTGGACCTGATTGTCATACTCTTGATCAGAGATGGGTGACGCCAAATAATTTTTTTAGTGTCTAGGCTATGTCTTAATCCAATGGTGGATTTCTTATATGTTCCCAAATCCCTAACTATTGGGTCAAGTCTTAGGAGTATTTTATTGATGAAGTAATTAGCCTGGGTAGACGATTTCACAAAGGGTGCCATAATGCATTTCTTTGCACTGTTTTTTTAATCTGTGGCTTTTGCACCAGTCATTTGATTGTGTTGTACACTCTTGTAGGATGTCGGTGTCATGGGGGAATGTACGACAGCCCACAATTTATGGACATCTGCAAACATGGTGAGCCAGAGTCTGTTGCCATTATCTTTGACTTCTGAGAAGTAAATGGCAAGCAGGAGTGGACCCAAATGAATCCCTGGGATATTTTGTTGATGACCAGTCTCTTGATGGGGGTGGTCTCACTGATCCTGACTTCTTGGGCCCTATCTGTGAGTCAGCTAACAATCCAGTGAGTTATACAGGGATTTATGTCTAGTTCTGAGAGATTGTCAACAATATCTGAGTCTGGTATTGTGTCGAACACCTAGACCAGGTTAAGGTAGAAAGAATGACACATTTTCCCTTCATCTATTGTCAAGTTGACCCTCTCAAAGAAGTCTACCAGGTGAAGTAGGCAAAACCTTCCCTTAACAAAGCCAAATGGGGATGGGTCAAGTGTCTATAGGTTATAGATGCCCTTGTCATTCATTTCTTTGATAATTTGTTCCATGGCTTTGCATGTTAGACTAGTCAGACTGATGGGTCTGTACATCCTGAGGTCAGTTGATGGTCCTCCCTTATGAAGATGGATGACCATTGTGGCACTCCACTCACCTGGCATGTAACTTGTTTTGAGGATGTAGATGAACAGTGCCCCAAGTAGTCCTTCTAGGTCATATTTTAGGCTATTTATGAGGCAATTGGGGATATTGTTGAGCCTCATCGAAGCAGTGTTTTTGGCCTTAATGAGTGCCTCAAGGACCTTACCCTGTAAATAGTTGGTGGGATATACTACATGGGATTTCACAGGGAATAGTTGGAGGTTTGGGGAATGAATTTAGAGTTAAATTTATTGGCCAGCAAATTTGCTATGTCACCCTGGTCAGTGAATGTTGTGCCATTTACCACCACTTCTGCACACTGCTGTGTATTACCCTAAAGGCTCCTGACATAGCTGAAGAAGGCTTTGTGATTGTCCTTTACCTGGGCGGCTATCCTGACCTCATAATTGCTCCTTTTGGACTTTATTAGACTTAGTTTCTTGATTAGTTGAATCAAAGAGCTCTTGTCTTTATGATAGCTGCTCCATCAGATCATATTTTGGCCATGATTTTTTTCTTTTGTTATACAGTCTTTTAAGGTAAGGACTCCAGCAGTGTGGTTTGCTTTTGGTGCTAGATGTAAGCTTACTTCTTGCAGGTATGGCAGTCTTAATGAAGCCATTTACATGTTTTTTTTTCTGTCAATAATTCTGCATAGGTAGCTGAGTTCCCAGGATTTGGGGGAATCATGAATTCTGACAAACTAGCTTAATTGGATGCAGTTTGCTTTAGAATAATCACTAATTGTTATGGCTTAACTGAGTTTTCCAGGTTGAAATTTATTTCAAAGGAGACAGTTCTGTGGTCAATAATGAGGATGTTTGGGGGAGGGGGTTCAATGCTATCCCATGTTTGTGAGTACTAGGTCCAATATGTTAGTCCATAGTGTTTACCTTAATAAAGTCAAGGAAACATTATGCCTGTGAGTTAGAGGCAGTGTAGATCTCTTAGTCTGTAGAGTGATAGTTAGTGTATCCCATAAACAGAGTATTTGATTGGATGATGGTAGTAGGTCATGGTAAGAAATGTGAGCTTTGTGGGTCATACGGGGTGACCTGTAGCTGTCCAGGACATAGTAAGGAAATTTGTCACTGAAGACTTGGATGTGGACCAAATCCTGAAAATCATTAAGCAATAACCCACATCTGAGTGTGAGTAATGCTAGATTTACCCACGGTTGGTGTGGTTTGGTCACAGGGGCAAAGCCCAAGTGACCAAACAAAGACAACCGTGGGTAAATCTAGCATTACCCACACCCAGATGTGAGTTATTGCTATTATACAATGACATTATTTAAGGGAAAAAAAACTTACTTTTCTTATACAATGCCTTTGTATAATACCTGTGTGGTACCCTGCCATGGTTTTCCCCTATCCTGGGGCTTTTCTGATGTACTGCACATGCGTATGCTTACGCAGTACATCAGGGCTGTGTAGAGGAAGCAACGAAGAAAGGAAGATCTCCGTTGCTTTTTTTAAGCTGTCTTGCTATGTTAAACGATTTTAACATAGCGAGATATCTTTAAAAAAGCAATGGAGAAAGGAAGGTCTCCATTGCTTTTTTTAAGATATTTTGCTTTGTTAAACATATAACATAGCAAGATTACAGCAACTGAGATCTTCCATTCTCCTTTGCTACCTAACAGAAACAAAAAAAAATCAAGACATACTATTGGAAAAAGTCCGGGCGACCGGACCTTTTTCCATTAGTATATGTTGGATTTACAATGGGCACACTAATTGGGCTGGCCAATCAGTATGCACGTTTTGGAATACTAATCGGCAGTCATTGTATAATACTGTTTAACCAACCTAGGGGAGTATTTGCTGCTAACATAGATCGAGACACCTCCACTTTTAGTCCCTGTCTGTACTGCTCCTTGTTTAAATGTGTGGAAGGCACTGTAGTTTTCCACTGCCAGAGTACTTTTGATGGTGTTATACCAAGTCTCAGTAACAGCACAGATGTCTAAGCTCCTAGCATTGAGCAGTAACACCTTATTTTTGCTTTGAGTTTTTTTTTTTTTTTTGCTCATTTTGACTTTGCCTAAAAAAGGCACTATGGAGATGGATAAAGTTTTAGCCAATATCTGAAAGCCCAAGTATGACAGGTACAGACCACCCTTGGTAAAGCAAAGGGGTCTGTTAACCATGTCGTCCCATGCTGATAGATATTAGATTCTCCTGGCATGACACCAGAAACTATGCCAAAATTATTTTCAGCTCCAAGGCTCTTTCCTTTTTGTATTCTCATTTTGTTTTTGAGTGCCTTATTATTTCTCTCTGAAGACAGTTCCCCCATCAGAACAGTGTGACTGTTAAGTAAAGCAGGTCTCCTGCCTCAAAATATTCCTGTCAAATAGAATCCGTGAGTACTGTGGCAGGAGCTCCTGCATTCACTGTAATATTTAAAAAATAAGTAAATAAAATTAAATGAGAAAAAGTTGTTCTTGTAATTTCTTTATTAAAATATTGACATATAGACTGTTATTACGGATTTATAGAATACATAACCAATATATTTAATCATTTGATTTAAAATGAGAGGGAGAATATGTATTCATGAACACGATTTCACACACCAGCTGGGTTTCCTATGTCAAGTTTTTGAAAACTGTTAGCAGGTATTTGCACTTTGCTTATATTAAGCTAGATAGTTTGCAGGCACCACATTATAATTATTTATTTATTTATTTATTGACATTTGATTTCTGGGAAAGTTCAAATGAATAGAAGCCCATTTTCTCTGGACATCCGGGGAGAAAAGGTCCAAATTATTGCAGAAATTTTTAAGAACAATAATTTTACACTCTTCAAAAATACAGCAAAAAACAACTGCAGCTTAAATAATTATAATAAATATGAAATAAAACAAAACATTGGTTAACAACTGATACACTATACAACATTTAATATTTATAGAAATTTTACACAGTTTTTAGAAAAATTAAAGGTAAGTTAGTCTAATACAAACAGAAATTGCAATAGGAAATGAGGGAAAAACAGCGTTATGGTATATTTAGACAGAAAGTCAAAGAAGTGAATCTGATAGCAGTAAGAAATAAGTTAAGAAGAGGGGTAAGGAGATTTAAGGAAAGTAAGTTAAGAATGGGGGTTAAGGAGGTTTAAGGAATGAAAGGTACTTGTTTACATTTAGGGATATAGTTTATCCTGGATTTGAGTAAGAGCCGAGCCAGATTTTAGGTAGGAAGTCTTTCAGAGTAGTTTTGAAAGATGAGAGGGACAGTATTGATCTGATGGATACAGGTAAGGAGTTCCTGGCCTTAGCAACCTCATACGAGTACAGACAATGCCCCGCATATTTGAAAGGTTTGTAGACAGACAGGAGCTTTTGTTCACTGGATTGCAATGATCAATTGGGTACATAGTTATGCAGAATGTTTTTAGTGCTTGACAGGCAGATGGATGCTGGATAAGTTTATAGGTGTGCATATGTTAGTTGATGACGCAGTTCTAACCACTTAAGGCTTTTTAGTGCTATACAGTGGTGGGTTCTGAAAGAGGTATTTGCTGCAAATTTAGCAACCTTGTTATAGCATTGTTCAGGTTTTATTTTCTTTTTTGAAGCTTGGAGGTTAGTAAGGATAGGTGTGCCATAAAGAAGTGTGGGGGAGATACATAGTGGCTCGTGTAGTTTTAGTTTCATTGGTGAGAAAGGTTTTGGCTCTGTAAAGCATCCCTAGTTTTTGATGAGTTATCCTTGCACAATTTTGTATATGCAGGTGGAATCTAAGCTTATCATTCACTATCACCTCTAATAATTTTCTGGGAGTAGTGACTTCAATGGTTGTATTATCAAGAGAGAGGACTTTATATTTTGTTTTTTCATGAGAGAGGGATTTGTGGAAAAAGTTGTAGTTTGATTTTTTTAGGTTCTGCATGAATTGTGAAGTATGAAGCCATGTTTAAGTGGCTGTTAAAGCTTTCTGATATGTACTGTGTTGTCAGATGTGAAGATAAGAGTAGAATCATCTGTGTATTCCATTATGGTACCCTGTTGTGTGGATGTATAGTGATGAAAATGGCAAAGAGGAAGGGACCAAGATTAAAGCCTTGTGGTACACTGGTGATGACTGGGAGGTAACAAGAGAGTGTGGCGTGCCATTTTAATGACAGATACCTATTGGACAGGTAGCTTTTGAACCATGGAAGTGTGGGCTGAGAGAGACCTAGTGAGGATAATTGAAGTAGATGTTTGCTGTTGCAAACTGTGTCAAAGGCTTTAGACAAGTTTAGAAAATAGGAACAGACTAGTTTGCCATTATCTCTAGCTTTATTAACAATACCTTTATAGTTTAGAAGGGCAACACTAGTACTATGGCAAGGGCGGAAACCATGTTGCATAGGGGATAGGGGTTCTTCCTGCAGGGGATATTCTAACAATTGTTTTTGAATGCATTGTATAAGTACTTTGGTAAGGAAAAGTAAGATTGGTATAGGTCTAAAGTTATCAATGTCTGTTTATGGGCATCAGCTGAATGTAAAGACCTTGTGTTTCTGAAGTATAGTCAAACTATCCAGTTATGCTGTGCCGATTAGGTCAATAAAAAGGCTAAAACATGCATGTTCACAGCGAGTATGGTTTGCCTTTATTGCCCTGAATGTAACCATGGGCATTGAGAAGCTATGTAGCTGAAACATTTGATGTCCTTAAGGGGTCATTGCATATATCCCATGGACCTCCATTAGAGTAGGTTTAAGGTTGTGTATGTACATATATATAAATATATAGGGAAAGAAGTAGAATATTCATAAACAGAGAAGCATAACTTCCTTGAGAAAGTATATTTCAGCAGTGTTTTCATTCAGCTTGTATTGTAGTATTGGTGTTGTTATTGGATCCAGATCCTATTCAGTATTCTTTGCAGTTTATTGATTTATTCCAGGTTTTGAGTATCATATGTATTAAGTTCTCTTTCCACTTTGCCCTGTTTTAGCATTTATTTTTCTCAAATTAATACTAACAGTTTGTTTTACTTGGTAAATATCTAACAAAGATTATGTTTTGGAAATTAGTTAGCCATTTTATTAATATATTCACTTTGATAGCTAGTTGTTGTATAGGTTACAAGTCATCCTGGGGTTATTTTTCATTATTAGTTGTGTTTCCTTTAGGGAAATTTGGACTGTGTTTTTTCCTGAGGTGTTGTAATTTTTATTTTTATTTTATTTTATTTTATTTTACATTTGTTAACCAGGAAAGTCTGACTGGACACACATTCATTTTCAGCGGAGGCCCGGGGAGAAAAGCTCCAATAGCATATCACAAAGAAATTACACAAGAATATCATACAGAGATATAGGTTCCATAGAAACATAAATTATTTATAGATTACCAATTCCTTTAGTAAAGGCAGCATACAGCATTCTAGTAGTAGGGTTTACATAGAATATAAAATATAAACACACAAGAAAAACATTTTTTTCTTTGTAATTTATAAGTATTGTAATTATTTTATTCTTCTTTTCACTTCTAGTTTTCATGAGCTAACAGACTGGAAATTTCAGTTGGTGCAGTAAGCTACACAAGTAAATCTTTGCTTTATTGGTTTTTGGGGTTGAGTCTTTTGCTAATTTTCTGTTGTAATACCTGGTTTAGATTGTATACAGATATCAGCAGGGTCCAAAGTTGCTATTTAAAATTTAAATTAAGATATAATGGTTAGTAGATTATAATAGTTTTAAAATTCCCTTGGTGTAGCTGCTTGTCTCATTGGGTGGAGTGCCCACAGCTAAGCTCCCGCTTTTAAATTATTTTTCCCTGCATCCCCCAAGCTCAAACTACTGGCCTGCGGTGCTCTTTAATCGAACAGGGCAACCTTGTGATCAATGTTATTTTCAAAAAAATACAGAAACTCCCTGTTTTAAATTACTTTTCCCTGTATCACCCCCCAGCATGAACTACTGGCCTGCAGCACTCTTTAATCAAACAGGGCAACCTTGTGATCAGTGTTATTTTCAAAAAAATACAGAAACTCCCTGTTTTAAATTACTTTTCCCTGTATCACCCCCCAGCATGAACTACTGGCCTGCAGCGCTCTTTAATTGAACTGGGCAACCTCAGGATCTGTGTTATTTTCAAAAAATACAAAACCACCTTCTTTTAAATTACTTTTCCCTGGATCCCTCAAGCTTGAACTATTGGCCTGCAGTGCTCTTGAATTGAACTGGGCAACCTTGGGATTGGTGTTATTTTTAAAAAAAATTACTTTTCCCTGGATGCCCCCAAGCTCGAACTACTGGCATGCGGCAATCTTTAATTGAACCAGGCAACCTCGGGGATTGGTGTTATTTTCAAAAAATACAGAAAGTATATTTTATCCTCTGGGCAAAATTGGTAATTGCTAGGCCTTGTTTAGTTGTATTTTTTAATTAAAGCACTTTACTGTGGATGTTAGCTGCCCCCACCATCCTGTGCTTCCTAACAGCAGTCTCCCTTTGTATGCTGTTTAACTATTTGAAAGCCCTGCTCAGTTTTCTACAATTACCATTCCCTTTCACTTTTAAATTTTGGTCTTTCTAAATCCCACATACTCCTTGGTAAAAGTGGTTAATTTGATTTGAATAAGAAAGGTATGCAAAACAAGTAAGTCCAAAGTACCTACTGCCTTTCCTGATTGTCTCTGTAGACTTGCACATCTGTGAAATCAGGGCTAGCCCACTCCATTTCCTGTACTCGGACTCACTCATTTCCTCTGCATTACCCCCATTCCCAACCACCCCATCCTTCATTACCTTTATACCTATCCTGGCCACTCCCACATACTAATTAGCCAATCAAAGTCCATAAGATTACCACCCAATCTGTCAACCAGCACATTCTAAAATGCACTCCCCTGTCTTATTTCCTTTCTATTGCAAAAACCTATTGGTGCAAAAACCAATCACATACCTTTTGCCCTTCATCTTTCTCTACAATCCTAATAATCATTTCTAAAGCAAAATGCAAGCATCTGCAAATCATCCTCTAATTTTCATTCTACTTAGCATACTCCTTCTCACATTGACCAAACTCATCTCCCCTCAAAATATAATACAGGACTTAAACCATCCCTTCAAAATAAAAACTCTCACTCTTCCCACAACAACACAGCACAACAAAGTTAGTTATTCTAACATCTCATCATCACTATTCAATTTCACCATGCATGCACCATTAAACTCAAAGTTCTCTCCATTTCTAAAAACAAAATATATTTTTTTCTCTCAACCTTCTAAAATTCTCTCAAAGGTTACTACCCAACCCTAGTAATATGTCACTCACTGCTATCTCAAACTGGTGATATTCACCCCAACCCTGGCTCTTCCCTTCCATTATCTTCTAGCATAAGACCCACCACAGTCCCAGATACACCATGCTCCACTAGAAACCTATTTTGGCAGCAATAAATATACATAGCATTTGCAACAAGCTCACAAAATGTCATACCTGGCTAGAGTAATTCTCAACAGACATCATAGCCATCAATGACACCTGACTTAAGCCACATATATCAGACATAGAAATAGTTCCAGCAGGTTACAATATACTATGAAAAGACAGGCTTCTAAAGAAATATGGTAGTGTAGCACTAGTCTATCGTAACTCATTAAATATTACACCTTTCCCAAAAAACATACCATCCTTTTACAATCTGGAAACAGTCCTAGCAGTACTACAAATAATGGACGATAAAAAGATTTGCATTACTTCCCTATATATTCCACTGAGGCAAAATATCCTCACCCTTGAAGATTTCCTGTTCTAGACAACATACAATATATCCTCCAAAAT
Source organism: Protopterus annectens (assembly GCF_019279795.1). Taxonomy (NCBI): domain Eukaryota; kingdom Metazoa; phylum Chordata; order Ceratodontiformes; family Protopteridae; genus Protopterus; species Protopterus annectens. Next base: position 1,525,693,236 of record NC_056741.1, on the reverse strand, counting down.
TAAAATACTAAGAGAGATACAAACATACATTGGCAAACTTAGCATTATACACCCCAGCAAATAGTATCAACCTCTACAAATACATGCAAGTTATTACATGCCCCACCAGAGAACAAAATAAACATCCTGAAACAACCCCCGACTAGATCCTTGTATCACATCCACAAAAACTCACTAATTCAGGCTCCCTCTCAGATTCCCTGAGTGACCATTTACCTGCTTACACATATAGAACCCAAACCCAGGTACCAAAACCACATATCTACAAAACAAACAGAAACCTTGCTAAGTTCAACCCATCAACATTTAACACCATTCTAAAAACTCATAACTGGAGCCCTCTACATTCTCTATAACTAGAAGAAGCTGTTACATATTTTAACAAAATCTTTTTAGATACCCTTAACTCTGTTGCTCCTGCATGAACAAAAATAATAAAAATTAGCTATGTTCCATGGTTAAGTAAACCTACAAAACTAATACTTTTAGCTAGGGATAGAGCCTGGAAAGTCTGGCGCAGTAGCAAGACACTGACACATTAATCTAGCTTTAAACAACTCTGGAACCAAGCCAAAAAACTAGTCATCAATGACCAAAAAAAAAAACGATTTCTCAAAACAACTAGCTACTGCCACTAAACGCACTCTTGCACAAGCATTTCTATTATCTAGTCTTCTATATGCTTCCCCCATCCTTACCAGTATCCAAACTACCTCAATGCAGACACTGGAACAAACATACACCAAAATTGCCAGATTTATTCTAAACCAACCACTCTCTTCGCATCACTGCCTCTCACTAAACAAACTTCAGTGGCTGGAATTTCTGCACCATTGCCTACAATTGCAGCTCCACACTATCTTTTCCATAATCAACAACCCCTCTGCCTGCCCTCCTCTTGCCTCCCATTTTATGCCCCCCCCCCCCCGGCATCTCCGGAGTGCTGATCTGCATCTGCTCTGAGTTTATAAACCCAAAAGGAATATTGGCAAACTTCTTTACAAACACTCTGTCTCACTAAATTGGAACAAGCTCCCTCTCTGTATTAGATCAAACCTTTCCTTTCCCTGTTTTAAAAAAGAGCTTAAATCCCACCTACTAAACTTGAAATTATACCGTTGCCTTGACGACAAGTAATCTTAGTCTGTCCTACTGCATAACCTGCTGCATCTTCTAACTTTCTTATTCTGTTAGTAACTTCTGCATAAACTAACCTCCTAAACCCTCAGCTCTACTATTATAGCCCTACTATAGCCCACTCCTTTCTCTTCCACTCCCATTCTTCACACTATTTATCTTTCCCCCCCAGTTCCTATCAGTGTCTGTACATTTTCCTTCTTTTGAACGACAAATATATTTTTGTTTTTACTTTTATATGTAGTAAATTTAGACCACTGCTATCAGTGCAACCCTTAATGTTCATAATTTTTTTCTTTTGTTTTCTCTTTATAATTAATTTTGTATTCGCATTTGTTATTTTTGATAGTTTTTGTCCTGTATGTTTATCTTTGCAATGCAAATAGTTAATAACCTTTTCTTTTTTACAATTATTTTGTATTGTGATTATTTAATATTTGTATATTGTCACTTTATCTTTACTTATGTTTGCTGGGGGCTTATCCCCTTGGATCTCCACTGAAAATGGGTTTGTTTGCAAACTCAGGTGGGCTAACCTGGTTAACAAAAGTGAAATAAATAAATAATAAATAACTATCCATCCATAAAAACAACCCCAAGAATTTTTAGAAATCTGTATCCTCATTCCTCAATCCCAGAACCACTCAAAATCCATCTCCATCCCCTGACATGACCCTGCAACATACAGCCCACCTTATTGATACCATCCTTAAACTCATCCCTGAACCCCCTACAAACTCAAATTGATACCCCACCAATAATACAGACATCACACAAGCAACCATACAAACTTTTTCCAATCATCTTACATCCCATGTAACTACCACTAAAGCAATATCAGAAACCCATAGTATCTCCCTAAAACCTGTTCCCACCTCCCTAATTCTAATACTTTAAAAAATACTGAAATCCCTATTCACTGACAAACCTCCACCCAGAAGACTTGAAAATCACTGCTGATGCAATAGCATACCCAGCAGTATTCTAACAAACCAATCCAAGTCTGAAGGAACCATCCCACAAATCTGGAAAAATTCCATTATAACTCCACTCCATAAAGGCAGTGATACAAATGACCTTACTAACTACAGACCAATATGTATTATTTCTCCTCTCTCCAAAATATTAGAAAGGTGTATGTATATCAACTGCTCAATCACCTCATAGACAACAACCTCCTTGCCCCAACACAACATGGTTTTCACCCATTCCATAGCACCACCACTGACCTCCTCTCCTTCACAGACACCATGAGCAAGGCTTTAGATGCAGATCTAATAAAGATAAAATGGAAATTCAGGTTGTTCATTCTGCAAAACTACTTGGTATAACAATAGATGATAAACTCTCCTATGAACAACACATTCTTAACACTACAAAAAGCGCTTACTTTAAACCAGGTAAACTCTACAGGCATCAAAAGTACATGGATGGACCCACAAAATTCAAATTAGACAAGTCTTTACTACTCCCCTGCCTCTTTTATGCTACTCCCATCTTCACAAGCATTCAGTCCTCCCTCTTTAATAAATTATAATGCTGCTACTACAAAATTGCAAAATGTGCCTCTAGCTTGCAACACCGTACCCATCATTGCCAACCTATCAAAATGCTTAATTGGCATGAATTGTCCCAGACCCTCAGTTACACCTAACTAACTCTGGCTCACAAGCTAGTATATGACCCAGGAAAATGTACTTCAACCCCTATACCCCCTCTAGAAATCTACTTCTGATCATAGCAAAACCAAAACAAAAGAGCAGGACAAAACCTATACTCCTATCCCATAACTAAATTATGTAATGCTCTACCAACGTTTATTACTTTGTTAGGTTCCCTTAATGCTTTTAATTCCTCACTAAAAGCTACTATCTTAACAACCCCACTTGTTCTTACTCCCTTAATACAAGACCCCCCATAATCTTCTCCTTATCATTATTTGGTTAAAACCAACTACAAAAAATGATAATGAAATACTACCCCCAGGTTACTCCATACTACTGGTGGATAGACTCAACAAAAGAGGAGGTGGAGTTGCTGTCCTCTTTCAAGACCACCTCACTTTAACTTTCCTTGAATGAAAAACCCCACAACTGGACAATGCAGAAATCATCTATATCACAATAACAATAAATTCAAGAAAAACACTTAATATAATTGGCTGCTATAACCCACCTGGAAATAATGTCCCATTTATATAATATCTATTGCACTGGGCAAGTAGTACCCTTAGTCAGGAGATATTCATACTGGGTGATTTTAATTTAGACTGGTTTGTACCCTTAGTCAGGGGACATTCATACTGGGTGATTTTAATTTAGACTGGCTTGTACCCTTAGTCAGGAGACATTCATACTGGGTGATTTTAATTTAGACTCGTTTGCATGTGATACAGATCACCCCATCCATCATATAAACTTGCATGGTTTTACACAAACTATTCAAGAACCTACCCAAATAGATAAAGCTAGTAAAAAACAATCCACCTTGGATTGGATATTATTAAATAACTCCTCTCATTTATTCCATTTAGGTTGCCTTCCTGATGGTCTGAGTGACCACCTACCCACATTTCTTATACGGCAATGCATATTCTCACCAAAACCTACTATGTTTAAACAACTCAAAAAAAACATAACTTTTATCTTGACAACTTCCTAGCTGACCTACAAAGGTGCAATTGGACTCTGCTCAAATACCTTGACCTAGATGATGCAATGAACCACTTTAATAAATCTTTCTTAGATATATTAAAAACACATGCCCCTGTTAGAACCTTCAGACTAAAATCAAACTATGCCCCCTGGATAAACAGAGACACTAGGGCCCTTCTGAAAACTAGAGATAAAGCCTGGGAACTATGGCATAAGACTAACACAGTGGTTTCTAAACAACAGTATCAAGAACTTAGAAATAAGGCAAAAAACAAATAAAACAGGAGAAAATAAATATCTGTCATAACATTCAAAACACATATCAAAAAACCCTCAAAACTTCTGGCTGGCTATAAACTCATTCCTTCATCCAAGAAAATCTACTACACCAACGCCAAACATCCACAACAATTCTGATAGCATAGCTACAATTTTTAACAAACATTTTACTGAATCTATAATTGCCCTTTCCAAACAGCAACCTCCTACTTCTGATAACAAACCAGCCAAGTCTACAACTAGCAATGCCTCATTCTCTTTCTCCCCAGTTCCTACAGCCACTATAAAAAAACTACTCCAGAAACTAAAACCTACTACACTTGCCGTAGATAACTTACCCAGTGAATACCTCAAAATTGCAGCTGCATCTATAGCCTTCCCAGTATCAATCCTTATAAACAGATTAATTCTCAAAAACAAGGTCCCTCAACTGTTGAAAATCTCACATGTAATCCCACTTCATAAAGGGGGACCTTCCACAGAACTGACAAACTATCAGCCATTCTATTCTATCAGCTATTCTTTCACCTCTTTCTAGGCTACTCGAAAGGTGTATTCATCTCCACATCATGAAATTCTTACTAACAAATAACCTTCTCGCAAACACTCAGCATGGGTTTTGTCCATCATATAGTGCCACTACATCTTTCTTATCCTTCAATAATACCGTAAGCCATCATAGGAATAACAACAACTTTGTATCTGCCATCTTTCTAGACCTAGCAAAAGCTTTTGATATGGTCTCCCATTCCAAACTAATAGATGTACTAACTAAACAATCCTTCTCATCATCTGTCACAGCATGGTTTCATAACTATTTGTCTGGCCATCAACAATCTGTTCTATGGCAGGGTGATCTATCTCCACACCTTCCTTTATTCATTGGTGTCCCCCAAGGATCTGTCTTGGGGCCCTCTACTTTTCTCTCTCTTTACTAATAATCTACACATAGCTACTCCACATGGCTCTATAATACAGTATGCAGATGATTCTACATTTATCTGTGCTGACACTTCTCTATAAACTCTTCATTCTCAAATACAGGAAGCTTTCACTTCTGTTGAAACATGGTTAGCCAATACCCATCTAATCCTGAACCCAAACAAAACTAAATTATTACTCTTCCAATCTAACAAGACATCTGTCTCATGCCCAACATTTAACATAATAGCCAAAGACAATACTGTGATCTCCCCAACAACCTATGCAAAGATTATTGGAGTGGAAATAGACAATACCCTAAAATTTGACTTGTATGTCTCCCTAACTATAAAAAAAGTCCATAAGAAACTTGGAAGTCTATATAGGTACAAAAGGTTCCTGACTACAATGGCCAGAATTACCACAAGTACAACCAGAATTAGCACAAACCCATCTGCTCTCCACTCTACTATACACCTCTCCAATTTTAACTAATCTAAGGAAAACTGACTTATCTAAGATAGAAGCATGTTATAATAAAATTGCTAAGTTTGCATCTGACTGCTCATATAGAACACATCATTGCACAGCTTTAAGGATACTAGACTGACTTGAGCTTCCCAACATTATTCTTTACAACCAACTCTCTATAACTCACAACATTGTAACACAACCAACTAGAACCCCTGCACTACAAAATCTCATCCTTCCTTACAGTTCCAGCAGACCACTTTGCTCTAACAGTAAGAACTTACTCACCGTCTCCAAGGCCAACAACACTGCAGGAGAATCTTTATTACTGCAGGAAAATCTTGATTTAGTAACAATATATCTCATATATGGAACTCCTGAATCCATTCTCTCAATCTCATCTACTAACCACTTTAAGCCATCACTTAAAGCTTATCTAAAAATAAGTGGCTATGTTCCTGTACTAACCCCTCATAAATGCTCTGATACATCACAGTATACCCCAAACATACACAACTTCTCCCCCGGTGTTTAATCTTTTGTTCCTACTGACCTGCCTTAATCTTATATCTTGACATAAGTCATACCTACAAATAGTACTAGCTATGTTCAAAGCCTAGATTTTGTTGTCAAGATGTAACAAATCTGTATGTTCTTATGTATATTACATTGTGTTTACTTTATACTTTATTGTAATGTGTGCATGAAAATTTACTGTTACTCGTGGAGCTTTTCTCCCCGGGCCTCCGCTGAAAAAGGACCTGTGTCCAGTCGGACTTTCCACGTAAAAAAATGTTAAATAAACAAATAAATAAATACATTATTACTCCTCTATCCAAAGCCATAACCAATCATTAATGGCCACTCTACCTACTATTTCTCCGTAACTCATTCCTGGTGAAAAAATAGATATAGTGAGTGGATACTTGTGTATATCTCAGTTTTTAAGGCAATGTACTTAAATTGAATTAAATATAATTTATTTTTTTTCTACAAGGTGTCTTTACCTTCACCTCTATGGTAAATAGAAGGTGTTACAGTATTTGTAAAAAGTTTGCTATGAAGTGATAATTGTTGTCTATATTTTTTACATAATTTAAAGTCTTTCTTTCTAAACATGTAAAACTAGCAATCTTCTATAATCTCCCCAGGCTTCCACTAAAAACAAGTTTCTGACCCAGTGGACTTTCCTGGTCAACAAATGTCAATAACTAACTAGCTACCTAACTACCTACCTAACTACCTAACTAACTAACTAACTAACTAACTAACTAACTAACTAACTAACTAACTAAATTTTCCTCTCACTTCTCTCTTCCCACACTCCTCTATTATCATCTGGAAACAAAGGGAGGTACTTGCTTCTCAAGCTAAGACATTAATTGAGGAGGAAATAACAGATCACAACAGGACACCTGGAGCCACTCATAGCAGAAGACCATAGACAGAGCAGTCAACATTAGAGTGGTCTGAATCAGCACCACCCGGAATGTGACTCAGATACCAGGGATGCAAAACAGGAAGAGAACCAGATGTGGATGAACTCTTAATGTTGGCATTATTATCTGAAGACCCAGCTGGTTATTCAGGGAAGAACTTTGATTCATTAGTTAGAGAGGAAGCAGACTTTGCCTAACAGCAGAACATTTAGGGAGTTTGCTGGATGTTTTGTCAGACAGGGATAGAGATAGATTGTTTGACTTATTTATCAAAAAACATTTTCAAGGGATGGAAGGACAAAGGGACAGTCTATAGAAAGTCATCAGTCTTTTCCATGAAAAGCAGGGGATAATAGATCAGAAGTTCTGAATAGTGTACTTCCTTATTATTTCACTCATTCCAGTTGCTTTAAAGAAAAAGGTTTGGAACAGTGAATGCATAGACATTTTTGACCTGGTGGACAGTAAAGGTGTTCAGAGGCTTCTGGATACTAAGGTCATTGGAGGAAACACTAACTGATGATCCTGTCAGTTTTGGGTAGGAAACAGCTAGGTAAGGCTCATGTTCATAAATGGGATCATTGGGTGTTGTGGTTTTCTTTTTTTTTTTTTTATAGCCATCTTAACAGAAAAAGACCTCAGTCAAGTTCTTGTTTTCTTGGCATATTTTAAATTGATCAAAGAATCATAGTGTTTTATGGGGGGCTTGCTTGGTTACTGTATGACCAAAAGTTTAGAAAAACTAAAGGCAGTGCACCTCTTCCTCAAGTAGGAAGAAAAATATGCAGGTACCTGGTCGGGGATCCTAGTAGAC
>NC_056741.1:1525570521-1525680521 GCF_019279795.1 Protopterus annectens | reverse complement strand
CTTCATTTGCAAAGCTCCAGAGAGTTTGTTGAGCAGCCACTGCTCTGCTGTATTTACCTGATCAATCCAAAGGATCTGCTGATCTCTGCAAAAGTTAAGTAGAATTTTTCATTGTAGATTTCACTTTTGAACTGCATTTTTACCATATCACTCCTTATTTGCACTGTTTTTTTCTGAAATTGTTGCACTTTGTTTGCTGTAGCATAGACTAGACTCATGCTTGTGGAATCTAGATCTGTTTGCATAACTTTAGCACTAAACCTTGGCCATCTTTTTTTGGAGAGGATTTTGGCAGGAGTGTGCAATTAGCACTCATCTGACTGATGGTTGCTGGAACAGGATTCAGTTTTGTGCTTTTGTATTGGCTCCTTCTTCTTCTTTGGGCTTTTTCTGGTTAGGGGTCACCACAGCAGATCACCTGTCCGCTCATGATTGGCAGTGGAGTTTTACTGTGTCCAGTTGCCAGCCTGGCACCCAACCTTCCACAGAAGGCACACACATGCATGGACTCATGCCTAGGTCTAATTTAGAGTGTCAAATCCACCTAGAGCATGTCTTTGGGATGTGGGACGAAACCGGAGCACCCAGAGGAAACCACGCAACCACAGGGAGGACATGCAGACACCACACAGAAGGCACCCCAGCCGAGGATCAAAACGGAGAACCTCTTGCTGTGAGGCAGCAACGCTAACCGCTGCACCACCATGGCCACCCAGTGCTTTTTTATTGGCTATTTATTTTAATCAGTTTGGTCTCGTTTGCTACATAAGCATCGCGTTTGCATGGGTTTGCCCTTGTTTGTGCATCACGCACTGCAGTGGTGGGCACCATTGGCAGTTATAGACATGAACACTTCTTCCTACAAAGTTTCCCTTAGTACTCTGCTGGTGCTTCATCAGTGAGTTCTCGCGATTGTCCCTCACTGACAGATGATACATTCAGTGAAGCCCCTGAGGTACCAACACAGATCTTATTCACTAGCCCTTCATATTTTTTGTCCATTTCTCCTGTCCTCTACTTTACCTGGTCCTTCCTGCCCTCCCCCTGTTTTCTGAGCACATCACCTTATGTAGCATTATGGACAGACAATTTCCCACAGTTTCTCCAGCCAGCCTTTTCAACATGGGCATCCTGAGGCAATGTAGCAATTGCCTCATATACACTGACAACTCACTTCTTCTAGTCCACACAAATTCATTATGTGAGAGAGGAATCTATATTAGGAACCTAGAATCTAGGCTCTCTTACTCACCAGTCAGTCCATCTGATACTAAGCAGGTTGTAAGCATAGTCCATGTTGGTGTGAACGACTTGAGACATACCTCACTGGACTATATGAAGAGAGACATGACTGAGCTCTCTGATTATGTATCTCAATCAGGTATGTCCCTAGCCTTAAGCAACATTTTATCTTTGCCTAGGATGATACCTCAATACAAACAAAAATGATTGAGTTCAACAATTACCTTAGTTTCTGGTGTCATTCAAAGGGGATCCGGTATCTGTCAGCCTGAGATGACATGGTCAGCTGACCTCAGTGCTTTGCCAGAGATGGTCTTCATCTGTCACTCCTGGGATTTTGGTTACTGGCTAAGGGTCTTTCCACCCCCATAGTGCCTTTTTAGGCAATGTCACAAGAACAAAATTCCCAACATAAAAATACCCTCTAAAAAACATCAAGATTATGCTGCTAAATATTAGGAGTCTAAACCAGAAACTGCACTCACTGGAAGTAGTCCTCACCTTGGAAGATGCTGACATTTGTGCAGTCACTGATACCTGGTTTAAGGCAGAGGAGAGCACCCCAACTATATCAAGTTACATTTCTTTCCACAAGTTCAGACCACAAACTGAAGGTGTGAGAAATAAAGGAGGTGGTGTATTAATATTCATTAAAGATAAATACACCTAAAGATTGGTTAAACAGCATGAATCCCTTGACTTACTTCAGGTGCAATTGACTGTAGGTAAGCCCCCTCTTCAAGTCAATGCCAGCTATAGTACCCTCTCCATGAATCAGGACATCCACCCAGCCAACTTAGATCTACTTGAGTCAGGCAAGATATAACCAAACACCCTGGTTTTGGGTGACTTTAATTACCCATCCATTGACTGGGTAAATTATACATGTTCTAACTCACTTGCCCAAAGGTTCCCAGTCTTTGCTAACTCCAGTGCCCTGGACTAGCTGTTTGATACACCCACAAAGTGCTCATACATCCTGGACCAGGTGCTCACCAACAAGGGGGACCACTGCACCACCCCCAGTGTATGGCCATCCCTGGTGGGATCTGACCACAAATCAGTCTTGCTAGAAGTAACTATAACACAAGACCCACCCCAGCAACAACTAGACTAAAAAAACTTCTCCAAGGCCAATTACAGCCTCTTATGTGACAACATAAATAGCTTCATAGCCCCTCCCCCCACTGATGGAACTGACACCTATGCTGAGTTATACACCATTGCTTTATATGAGCACCTGTACAATTGTATCGACTCTGCCATACCTGATAGAACCAAAGCAAGATCTTCAAGGGAAAACAAATTTGCCTGGTGGACAACTACCATTAATAGGCTATACAATAGGAGAAAGAAATTGCTAAGAGTAGGAAGAAATGGTTTCAAAACTGGAAACACTCCCTCCTCAGCTTTAACAAGCAAATAAAACTCCGAGCAAAGTCCTCCAAGGCTAACTATGAATCCAAATTAGCTTCCCTAACTAAGGATAACTGCAAGGTGTTCTTTAGCTAACTTCAAAGGTAAGGCACAGATTTGAGCTGAACTCTTAGCTAATGGTACTACATATACAGAACTCATGGATATAGCAAACCTACTGGCTGACAGGTTCAGTGAAAACCTCATTCCACTGTTCCCACTACATATACCCAAAAGAATGCTTAACACCTGTCCCATACCTACTATCTCTGAGGAGCAGGTCTTAAATGCCTTTCTAAGGCCAAAAACACAGCCTCTATGGGACCAGACTACATGGGTTAAAACAGGAATTAGCATCACCATTGGGTACGCTTTTCAATCATAGCCTAAGCACTGGCTTCATCCCAGTGGAATGGAAAACAGCTACTGTCATCCCTTTGCACAAAGCAGGTGCATCCATGGACCCCTTGAATTACACACCCATTAGCCTGACCAGCCTTATCTGCAAGGCTATGGAATGAATCATCATGGATCTTATTAAAAAGATATAGGAAATTTCCAAACGCTCAACCTCAACCAGTTTGGCTTTGTCAAGGGGAGATCATGCCTGTTAAATTTGGTGGACATCTTTGAGACAGTCACCAAAGCCCTAGATGAGGGAAAATCTGTGCATACAGCCTATTTAAACTTAGCCAAGGTCTTTGACACAATCCCCAACTCAGGTATCATTGATAAACTCAACATCCTGCAAGAAGGTCTTAAACTTATTGCAAAAAAATGCATTATCATCCGCTTCACCAAGGGTGATGTTCCTGCAAATTACCACATCAATAGCAATACCCTAAGCAAACAGTCAGCGGTGAGAGATCTGAGCATACAGGTCAACAGCAACCTTAACTTTGATCACCATGTCTCCACAGTGGTAAGGTGAGCATTTTATATTGCTCATCTCAGAAGGCATTGCTTGCAGAAAAAAAAAAGAGTTTATAACCCCCCCCCCCTGTACTCTTCCCTCATCATGCCAATAATATAGTACAATGCCCCTTTAGTATGTTCCTTTCCAAACACATGCAGAAATTGGAGAGACCACAAAGGTTCCTTACAAAGAAAATTCAGGGTCTTCAAGATCTCTCTTATGTGAACAAACTGAAATCATAGTCACTGTACTCTCTGTCATACAAACTGCTCAGAGGTGACCTGTGCCTTGCATATAGAGCAATTTCTGACCCAGCTTTAATGGAAATGCTGCACATTTGCAAGTCAAATGGCACACAGGGTCACTCGCTCAAAGGACCTTATCCAGGTATGTGACATCAACACAACTTGCTGGAGAGACAGATTTCTCTCACAGAGGTTTCCCCATCTTTGGAACAAGCTTCCCTTTTATGTTAAACAAAGCCCCTCATTTGGTCCTATTTAAGCATAATTTGGATGATTAGATGGCTAAGCAGAAATTTGCCTCAGGGGTTCCACCTGTGTCCATCTAGGACAGGGGTAATTGGTGCTGATTTTAACATCTGCTTGAACCAAATACCCTTGGGAACATGGGTTGAACTTGATTAGGCTTGCAAGGGCCCTGAGGCCATTAGCCTAGTAGCCTCGTATGATCCTATGATCCAGCTTATTTTGTAAAACAATTGAGCCATGTTGTCAATGTCTACCTTTCTCCTCCTTTTTTCTTACAGTGATTTTCTTCAATCCTTCCACATTATATTTTAATTTCTTCCTTTTCACCTGCCCATTGCCTCTTTTTTTTATCTTTTGGAAAAAATATGTCTTTTTCTGTAGACTGAGCAAAAATGTTATCATTCCCTGTAATCTGTGTGTTATATAACAAAGCAGTGTCATTTTAGTATGTATTCTCTTTGCTTTACAGACATTTGTCAATTTAATTTTCTTCCTTGTTATTTGTTGTGAATTTCTTCCTTTCTGTTTTTGTTGTTTTCTTCTGTATGCACCTAATCCTTACATTACTGAATACTTGTATTCAGAATCCCATAGTTTTCAGTGGTATTATCGTGTTCAATAGGGGCTGAGTGATCTTTATAGACAACACAGCCTAGCTAGACACATGGAAGAGAACTATTGTAAATTAAAAGTTTGTTGGGCACATAACAGATTTTGGGCTTGGCATCTTGCCACTTCCAGTATTACTGTTCTCACAGTGACAAGGGCCATCTAGTCTTTAGGTGATGGGCAAAGGACAGTCAGGCTTCATCTCAAAAGAATCCCCTTACTGGTGGGTCATTCTCTAGTGGGACTTTGGGTAATGGTATAATGGGTGCCATGCCTTTTTTTGGGGTGCCAGAGTGTGAATTTCCTTTTGCTTCCCTTACAAAAGGTAATAAGACTCGTTTTACAATTAAGCCAGAAGTCTAAAGACTTAAGTTATCGCTAGTCAAACTCAAGCAATTCTTGATTTCAGCTGAAGACCTTCAAAGCAAGTAACTTAAAATAGCAGCCAATAACATTGCCTGTCATGTGTCAGTCTTTGCAAATAGACTAATCCAGGAAACCTGTGTTCCATCTATCTGAAAAAAAAATCACACAATATTCCTCTGCACAAAGGAAAAAAATCCACAGGCATCACTAACTTTACACTTATAGCAATTTTACCCCCACCCCCAAAAAAAAAAAAAAAAATACTTGAAAAAATGTATTCAAAACAATTGCTAAATTGTCTTCTGCAGGAAGAATTACCCCACACAACATGGCTGCCAGTTTTGCTACAGTACTAACACTGCACTTCTAACCTTTATATATACTGTCTATAAAACAAGAGATAATGGCAAACGAGCCCTTATTCCTAGACTTGCCTAAAGCCTTTAACCGTTTTCACAAAATAACTTCTCTTTCAAATGTTATCACTAAGTCTATGATAAACCAGTCTTCTTTGATTCAAAAGCCAAATATTCAATATGTGTTAATCAGCAAAATGGCACTACATCCTCTCTCCCTACCTCACCAGTCCCCACTAGTGTACTGCAGGACTATAGCCTTGTTTAACTCCTCCTTAACATTCTCCAACACCCTACACACATCCACAAAATGTGCCTCACTAATACAGTACAGAGATAACTCCACACTTAATATGCACATTAGACAACATGTCATATCTCCAAAAAAGTTCACAAATCTTTAACAGCCAAAGAAACATGATTTTGTACTTCACAACTCATGCTCAGTCTTAAAAAATGCTTATTTTCCCCCAAATCCCTCTCTTAGGAAAAAAAAACAAAATTTAAAATCCTCTCTCTGAATAACTCAGCTATTAAAGTCAGTTTTCATAGCAAATTATTAGGAATGATAGTGGATGATAATCTTAACTTTGACTTGCATGTACAGAATTGCATTGAAGAACTCACCAAAATTAGGAATGTTTTACAGAGCAAAAAACATTCTCACCAATGCAATCAAAACTACACCAGCCACTACTTACCTCCTACCCATGATACTTTATAGGTTCATAGGTGTATATTAGGTTAACAACCACTAAGACTGTTAAAAGCCTAGCTAGGCAACTAAAATTTTACCCACAAATTTGATTTATATTTGATTTATAGGGGGGATTCACCGACTGCCTCTGTCCTTCAGAGACATAGGATCCAGATCAGGGGTGAATTTCTGATTACTCATCCACTGGTCCAAGTTGTGCTTAAACAGAGGGAGGGACTCTCCTTCACATGGATGTGGAGCCTGTTCCAGAGAATGGGAATATTCTGAGAAACATATCTGTCTCTGCAACATGCCCTATTTATGTTGCAAGCAAAATGTAGGTCTTTTAATCTAGTAGGCTGATGCTGTTTGTTTTGTGGATGTGCAAAAGATTCATGATGACAGGGTTCAGGGATGCTTTCTATGCCAGGCAAAGATCATCCCTCAGAAGTCTGTGTAATATCAAGTAAAGAGACAGGGCTTTGAGGCAATCAATGTAGGACACCATGTTTACACCCTGTATGCTTTTTGTAAAGCATCTTTATGGACATTCCAGTTGCTGCATGTGTCTGGTCAGATACATACTGAAGGGGGCATTATACTCTATGATGAGTTTGATGATGGCTAAGTACAGTGGTATAATGACCTGCATGACTCTAGATGCCATGCCCTTGCTTATAAGATGAGCAATATAGGATTTTCTTACTACTTGTGCACATGTTGGGTGAAGGCTAGGTTACCATCAACATGAGTTACCAGATTCCTGACTAGTTAATCAACTTTTAAGAGTGTTTTATTGATGACATAGTTACCTGGGGTGGTAGACTTCCCAAAAGTTAATATAATTCATGTCCTGGTAATTAGTTTTAAGCCATTTAGTGCCAAATGTATGTCTGTATTAGACCTTCTTAAAGTGTGTTCTTATCTTGGGGGATTCAAAGACAGTTCCCAGATTGTAGTCATCTGCAAACTTAGTTACCCAGAGGCCTTTAACATTGACTTTGACATCCAAGAAGTAGATGCTAAAAAGAAGTGGGTCTACCACAGAGCCCTATGGGCTCCACTGGTGACTGGCCTCTTTGTGGAGGTGTGCTTACTGAATCTATCCTCCTGGGTCCAGTCACTGAGCCAGCTAGATATCTAATGTGTTATAAAGGGCTTTATACCATTCCATATGTTTGTTGGCAATGCCAGAGTGGGGTACTGTATCAAATGCATTAGCCAGCTCTAGGAAGGCAGTATGCACAGTTTTGCCCTCATTTATTGCTTTACTAACCTTTTCAAAGAAGATTTTCACATTCAGTAAGCAAGATTTTACTTTGACAAAGACAAACTGAGATGGATCCAGTGTTTAGAGGTCTCCTACGATCCTTGTTGATAATTGCCATGATAATCCTTTCCATGGTTTTGCAAATAAGACTAGTGAGACTATTGGGTCTGTAATTTCCAGGAACTGTTGAATGTCTTCCCTTATAAAGGGACCTGACCATTGCAGTCTTCCCTTCATGTGGGGCAAAGCCTGTAAGACTATAGTTAAATAATTGCTACAGGGCTCCAGATAAATCATATTTTAAAGTATTCCAGAGGCATCCTAGGATGTTACTGGGGCCCCCTGAGGTCATGCTCTTGGCTTTATTTAGTGCAGACAGTTCATGCTTCCTAGTTATGGATGGAGGGATTATTTTTGAGGGTTATATTGGGGGATGGTTGAGGGTGAGAGGGAGATAAAGTTGGAACTGAATTTGTCCACTGACAGGTTCTTTATATTGCCAGGTTCAATGAAAGTGGCACTATGAACCACCAGTTCAGCACATTACTCTGTGCTGTCTGTGGTTTCTGACACATCTGTACAATGCCTTATGGGAGGATATCTGAACCTTAAAGTTGGCTTTGCTTGACCTAATAATCCCTCAGTTAAATATTTACTTTCATTAGAGAGTTTTTATCCTTATGGGAATTACCCTTCCTGATTCTTGCCATATTTTTTCCTTTTGTTGTCTATCGTCTTTAATTTGAGATGCCACCAGGGTGGTTTGTTTCTGGAGCTAGTTCTGGGCTTAATTCTGGTAGGTACAACAACCTCTCTGTAGCCATTGATTGTGGTTATAGAGTTTCTGAGAAAAATTCAGCATGGGCTGGTGTGTTCTCTGGGTTTGGAATTTTGATAAATCATCACTTAAAAACAAGTCATTTGCATTGGAATAGCTCCTACTTTACTAGTTTTAATGGGATTACACAGTTTATTTTGATTTTGAAGGAGACAGCTTTATGGTCAATCCTTACTAGGGAGGGCAACACATTGGGAGGCAGTGTTATCCTGTATTTGTCATCATGAGGTCCAGTGTGTTTTTTAGACTCTATTTGGTCAAAGATGAAGTCCAGGAATCTCTGTGACTCTACATTTGAGGCCATGTATGAGTAGGGTATCAGGTTGGATGGTAAGTGTCTCCAGTAGGTCTAAGTATGCATTGTGAGTTTCTTGGGACGTGGAGGGTGACCTATAGCTGGCTAGGATATGGTATGGGATTTTGTCTATGGTGACCTGCATATGGCAGAGCTCCAGCACAACATCTACCTTTTGACCACTCTTATGCTTGTTATTAATGTATATTGAGGCAGCTCCACCTTCAGCCCTTGGCTGTGAAACTATTAGTCTAAACGTGTGGAGGGCACTGACATTTTACACTGCTGGGGTAATCTATGCCACTTTAGACCATGTCTCAGTAGCTGCACAGGCATCTATATTTTTGAGTCTTTGCAGGGCTTGGGGGAGTATATTTCTTTATTTATTTATGCTCCTGGCATTAAGCAATAACACCATCGGAGTCTGTTGAGTTGATTTTGCTATGTCAGTAGGTTTGTCAATTTGGCATTGCCTAAAATAGGCACTATGGGGTTGGATAAAGTTTTAGCCAGTATTCAAAAGCCTAGAGGGGGAAGATGCAGACCATCCTTGGCAAAGCAATGTGATCTGTTGAGCATGTCCTCCCAAGCTGACAAATATTGGATCCCTTTAGAATGACACCAGAAATACAGCCAGTTAATGAAATCAATCATTTTTGGTCATATTGTGGTATCCTCCTCAAACCAGCCTGAGACAGATAGTCTGAAAGTCCATAATGTTTCTCTTCATATAGTCCAGAGAGGTGCATCTCAGGTCATTTACACCTACATGGACTATGATGGAATCATACTGGTACCTCTGTGTAATGACTTGAATTCATGCGTGACATGGGGATCTTGGCTCTAGATAAGCAACTAACAGTGATCTTCTCCTTGTTTTGCCTGGTTAGAGGTGCATCAGTATATCTTAAAATGGAGTCCCTTATACTGAGAGTCCTGGGAAGTGTGTTTGCTTGCCTCAGGGGCTTAGTACTTGAGGTTTCACTGAGAATGACTGTTTGGTGTTAAATGGTTTTTTTTTTCTGATTGCATTTGGCTTGCTGAGGCATAGCTTTGACAGAGTGTGATCACCTAGACCACACTCTGACAGCATGTCCTCTAGGTGATCTTTGTTGGTATGGAAGATTGCTTTTATATGACTCAGCATACATTAGTGTATATGTGTGTTGTGTGCTATTTGGGGTGGATACTTTGTGTGTGGTTTTGACAACCTGATGTGGACTTGTATGTGACAGCTTAGCTTTCAGTGTCATAAGTATACCTCTTGCATACTGTGTTTGATTCATTAAGGATTAAGTGGTTGGCAATAGACATGAGACAGTTGCTACATTGTCTCAAGATGCCCACATCCACACCAAGATGGCTAAAGAGAAGTTCTTAAATTGCATATCCATACTGCCCAGTCTTTTGATATTTGAGCTACAAGGTGGTGATGGTTAGAAAGCTATTAACGGTGCATTGTTTGTGCAGACTAATTATTGTGCATTACTGGGGCAGATTATACAAAACAGTACTAAATTCTATTAGTTTTAATGTCTAGACAATACTGAATTCTACTAAATCTGTAAGTATTGCCACTCAGCGCCCAACCAGCTGTTCTTAGTTCATTGCGCACACGGTATTTGCACTTATTGTTGCTTTACAGGAAACAGTTTTATAGACCTTTTTACAGACAAAATTGGCTTTCCAGCTGTTTTCTACTTTACTAGGCACTGATAACTCACACAAACGTAAAATTTATAGCAGCACAGAAAAAAATTAAAATGAAATAATGAACCTCCTGGCCAATACCATTACTGCACTATGAGTCCTTTTGCGTATTTCCCAAATCAAATAGAGAAGACAAATACCTCCTGCCATGATGAATAAACCTGGTTCTCCTGGTGTAAAAATACAGTGCAACAGACCTATAGTCCAATGCTAATGCAAATCACTTAAACAGCTAGCTGGAAATCACTTGCTAAAAACAACTTCAAGACAGCAACAGTGAGAGGAAGAGCATTTTTTTAAATGCAGTGAAATGCACACCTAAAAGCAGGAGACAAACATGATATCTCAAAATAACTTAATTGCGATTTAGTAATGAAAGTTACTTAACTTTGCCAAGATGGCACTGGATGCAAGTAAAACCCTTCTGGAATGCATGTTAGGACTACAAGTTTTCCTGAACTCCAGGAAATGAGCAGTAGACAGTATATGGTAAAGGAACTTTACTCAAGAACAATATCAGTCTGTTGGTTGCACACTCAGTATCCTGGGTGTATGGAAAACAATGGATAGGAAAAGTACAGAAATAGCTGATATAACAATTGATAGCTATAAACAAGGGGTAGGACTGACTTTGGAAATCAGATAATCTTAAAGGGCAGAGACACAGCCGTAATAAACAACAACAATAGCAGAAGGGTAGAAGGGTTGGGAAATTTTCAAGGAAAATGCTGGATAGCCACAGAGGCTAGCAATCAAATTAAGCTGAAGTTTCAGAAAGAGCTCCAATATTGCCTTTATGTGTTATTAGGGGATGGGGCAGACACAGAATGCAAGCAGGTAAATGATAAGCAGAGCATAAAAGTAATGAAACACAAATGGTTGCCGATACAGTTCTAGCACTACTGAACATTTTCTATTGTTTAAGGTACCAGAATATGCAGAAACTTAACTGTAACACTGTTCCCAGAAAAAAATGCAGTAAGAAATGATTAAGGCACAAATTTGGTAGTACTAGTATACAGTTCTTCCACAGCTGTGAATTAAACTGCAAGTTGTTCACCTAGCAGGGTTTACAATGCAAACAAATAGCTTTTACAAATAATTCTAGCTGTGGAAATAGGAGTGCAGAATAAAACAGAAACAACTTTCTACAACTGCTAATTAAAATACAAGACTAAGGTCTCAGAACAAACTAAAAAATGCGATCAGTTAGGACAGAAAAGAAAAGTACAAAGTAATAACATCTGACAGGTTACTATAGGTCCATTTAAATATTAAAGCAGAATTGAAATAAATACAATAATTTCATTTTCTTTTCTTTCTGATGAAAAGCTAGTTACCCACAATTCTACACCTCTCCAAATGTCATTGTAATTTAATACTAGGCTAGCTGCCCTTGCAGATTATGTTAAGCCTAACCATTTTCCCTTCCAAAGTTGAGAATCAAGCCTTGCACCTTGCATTTGTGATATAAAAAGCTTTATCCATTATTCCAAATTTATGGTGATGTTATTTATTATTTCTTAACCAGGAAAGTCTGACTTGGAACAAATCCAACTTTCAGCAGAGGCCTGGGGAGAAATGCTCCAGACACATGTCTTTGTAATGTGGGAAGAAACTGGAGCACCCAGAGAAAAGCCACAAAAACACAGACAGGATGTGCAGACTCCACACAGAAGGTACCCCAGCCAAGAATCGAACTGAAGAACCTCTTGCTGTGAGGCAACAATGCTACCGCTGCACCACTGCGCTGTCCTCCTCACTACATTCCAGGCATGACAAAAAGCAAAGTTTGAGCAATGCTATAATACAATGGCCACATTGGCAGCAAATATCCCTGGCAAGCTCACTGCTGTATACCACTAAAAAGCCTAAATTGGTTAGAACTACCCCATCAGCTAACATATACACATCTTCTTACCACCTTTACAATTATCCAACATCCATATTTTCATTTTCCACTTCATATTACAATTTGTGTTTGTACTATACTAACACCTATAATTTCTCTGAATATTTAATTATTGCCATATAAGTTGTATCTATACCAAATTAGACTTAATGTAAAAACATTGTTTAATATTGAAACTGTAGATGTTTTATATCATTTCTGAAGATTGTAAAATTATCATTCTGATCATTTTGTAATACTTTGAAGAGTTTCTTCCTAAGCCTCCACTGAAAATGAGTCAGACTTTCTTGGTAATAAAAATGCAATAAATAAATAAAATCCAAACATGACAGCCAAGAAGGCACTATTTTATATGCTTTCTTTTGGTTTCCTATTAAAATAAGGGCAGTACTTTATTTCTGAAATTGCACCAACCTGTGGTCAATTGTTGGTAAAGAAAATATATTAAAGGAGCGCATCAGAAATTACCAAAGGTAGGGTTTTAGGACCTTTTTCTTTCCTCCATTTGTCAGTCTTAAGGTTTACCCTCTAGGCTTAGATCCAAAGAACACATACTCTATTCAGGGGGATGCTATCAATAGCATCAGACAATTGCTGACTCTTGACTTGCAGAAAGGCAGATGCTGAGTCAGCCTTTTGGCATCTCCCTATTGGGTCAAAAGGTTGGCCATACTTAGAGATGTGCATTGATAGTGAATTTTTCATGTATAAATCATTATCCATGGGGGTGAATAGTGGATTGCTTAATTTTTGAGAAATCGAGTTCAGCCCCTCACTGCGCATGGCAGAAAAGAACACCAAAGCAAACTGTCTTTCCACCACTTGTATTACTTTTTGTTTGTTGGAGAAGGGGTTGTGGGTGCCAGCTAGGCACCAAAATGGAAACTAGAGGGGCCTAAAAAATCTTAAGCTTTTAGGGGTTTAAAGATTGATGCCTCCAACTCTATGTTCATACTTCCTTATGCAAAGATACAAACATTTAGGGCATTTATAGATCAATTCCTAACATTTAAAAAACTTAGGGTTCAGCAAGTCATGGTACTTTTGAGTGTCAGGAAAATGTCCATGACAGACCATTTATCCTGGATTTGGACAGTCTTTTAAAAGGAGGTAAAGTGAATCTTCACTGGGAAAGAGTGACTAAAAGTATCAAAGAGGACCTTCAGGTTTGGAGTTTTTTTTTTCTACATTATAATGGTATTGTGCATTGGCAGAGGGATTGGGTTTCTTCTCCTGAGCTATTTGTGTTCTACAAATGCAACAGGGTGTTTTGACATGGGTGCTTATCTCCAGACAGATGGTTTTCTTCCCCTTGGCCTATTTTTGGAGCACACAGTTTGGAAAGATACTACATTTTTGAGCTTATGCCCACAAAAACAGTGACTGTTGTTTGGGGTGACCTACTCAGTCATAGTAAGGTAGTTTGTTATTGTGACAAAATGGCTGCATTTCATAGGTTCATAGGTTCATAGGTTGGTACTGGGCTATCTGCCCGAAGGCATATATTAGCCCAGCCACATTGTGTGGTATTCAGCACCCCTTTAGTAGTTCCCTAGACCCTTGTACTAGCAGCTAGTACTCTTGTCCCCTATCTAGTAGTGCTGTTGGTGTGATCCCCGGTGTGAACTTTCTGTTACCCATAACCTCATCAAGGTTCCTCTTGAAGAGTGATAGTGAGGGGCTCTGTCTTATGTAGATCGGGACCCTGTTCCATAGTAAAGGAAGTCTCTGCAAAGGGAATCTATCCTTCCAGCATGTTCTATTCATTGTTGTGTTGAGGTTTATATCCCTAGAGCGTGTAGCTCGAGTAGATTTGATTTTGCTAAGATGGAGCATGTTCAACAATTCTGGGTTGGACATGTCTCTGTACGTTAGACAGAGATCACCTCTGAGAAAGTGGTATGCAACAGAGAACAGTCTTAGCTTTTTCAATCGTGCTGCATAGGCCAACTGTTTGAGGCCAGTAATCCTCTTGGTTAGGTACCTCTGTGGTCTCTCCAGCTGCTGGAGATGTCTAGCCAGGTACATTCTAATTGGTGCATTGTACTCAATAATGGGTCTGATGAGGGAAGAGTAGAGGGGCACCATTACATCCTTAGATCTTGATGCGAACCCTTTCGTGATCAGATGGATCACATAGAAGGATTTTCTAACCACTTTGGCAACATGATTATCAAAGGAAATCTGACTATCTACTTGAGTCCCTAGATCCCTTATTTCTTCTTCAGATTTCAGGGGATTACCTCCTATGTTGTAGTTTGCAGGTACTCTGTTTTTTCCAAAGGGGATTACTACGCATTTTTTTGCATTTAGCATGAGACTATGGCTTTGACACCATGCATATGTCTCATTTAGGCCCTTCTGGAGGATCTCTATGTCAGCCGGAAACTCTATTATAGCACCCAGTTTGCAGTTGTCTGCAAACTTAGTCAGCCACAGCCCTTCTGTGCTTGCCTGTACTTCTGAGAAGTATATGCCAAACAGGAGGGGCCCCAGGACAGAGCCCTGAGGCACACCACTCATTACTGGTCTGGATTTGGACATAAATCCCGCTACTCTTACTTTATGGTATCTGTCTGAGAGCCAATTTGCGATCCATCTAGTGACGTAAGGGTTTATGCCCAGGCTGGTGAGCTTATCAATAATACCTGAATGGGGAATGGTATCAAATGCTTTAGCAAGGTCAAGGTAAGCTGTGTGTACCTTCTTTCTCTTATCTATAGCCTGAGTAACTGTCTCAAAGAAATCCACCAGGTTCAGGAGGCATGATCTGCCCTTGACGAAGCCGAACTGTGTGGGGTCCAGCGACTGGAGGTTCCCAATCTCTCCATTTATGAGTTCCATAATGATTCGCTCCATAGCCTTACAGATCAGACTGGTCAGGCTTATTGGGCTGTAGTTCCCAGGGTCAGTTGTGGCCCCACCCTTGTGTAGTGGGACCACCGTTGCCGTGTGCCATTCTATGGGCACATATCCTGTGGAGAGGCTGAGACTTGAACAGGATATTAAGATGCGGGGTTAATTCCTTTTGGAGCTCGCGTATGACACAGCCTGGGACACCATCTGGTCCCATGGAGGCAGTGTTTTTAGCTTTAGATAGAGCCTTGTTAACCAACATATCAGTAATTATTGGACGTACACAATCCCCTGGAATGGTAATAGGCCCTGTAGGTGGTGAGGTGGGGGGGGGGGATTTGCACTGATCCTGTCAGCCAAGATGTTGGCAATGTCAGAAGGGTCAGTGTATTTTGTTCCATTTTGTACTAGCTCAGAACAGACCTGAGCGTTGCCATTTAGATTTTTGACGTAGCCATAGAAGGCCTTATGGTTATCCTTGGCATCCTTGGCAACTTTCTTTTCAAAATTAGCTTTAATTGGCTTGATGAGGGCCCTCAATTTCTTACTAATGCTGATCAGGGATGATTTTTCTGCTTGAGATTTGGCCTTTTTTTGCATAAGTCTCCACCTTTTATTGTAACGTTTGCTTATGGCCGGGGTCCACCAGATGGGTTTCTTCTTGCTTGAGGAAGGAGTCTTGGTTTTATTTGGGATAGCATGGTCCATGCAATCCTGAAGATGCATATAAAGTGCCTTGGTGTAGGATTCTGCATCCTGGATATCATTATCCTTCTGCAAGGGAATAATGAAGCTTTCCACTTCGGATGCAAGTAGTTTGAAGTTTGCTTTGGAAAGGTTTTTGGCTATGGTTTCTTTGACTGGGGGAGGTGGAGGGGTGAGGATGTCCAGGGTTATCAGTTTGTGGTCGGATCTGACCAAGGAGGGAGTGATAACGGGTGTGGTACAATGGGCGCCCATATTTGTGATGATTAAATCCAATATGTTGTCCCCTCTAGTGGGGGAAGATACTAGTTGTTCAAGGGCATTTGAATTTATAAATTCTATGAATCGCTGAACACAGGAGTTGGAACATTGGTAGTTCACCCAGTCTATACCAGGGTATTTGAAATCACCCAAGATTATGGTGTTGGGTAGGACCTTTATATTTTCCAATGTCTCAAGGAATGCAGAGTGAGCATCTTGGGACATGGTGGGTGATCTATAATCAGCTATGACTTGAAATGTGGTTTTACCTGCTGATAGTTGCGCATGGATGATCTCTGGGGCATCATGCTGCACTACTAACCTAGAGATATGGGTATCCTTGATGAATATGGTTCAGGAGTTGGCCAAAAGAGTGCCCAAGTCCAAGAGAGTCCAGTCTTTGCTAAGGCAGGTCATTTTGCAAAGTTTGAAGATAAATTTATTTAGATTCTTGCATGTCCCAGTCAAAACCAACATACTAGCAGACTTCCATTCTGTCTTGCAGTTCAGAAAGATCATAGAGCTGGCCTCTGAAGCACACTAAAACCCACAACAGTTCCAGACTATCTCTGGATGACTGGTGAAAAGTAGCAACTCAGCTAATCTCATAGTCTTGGTCAGCTAGTACTAAAATTGCTTATGATCTTCACATGCATCGGTTCACTGTTTTTTTTAGAAATTATACCTACTGGTTGCAGAATTTGGTCTTCATTTATCACTTTACTAGTCTTTGGCCTTCAGTTGTTCACATAATGAAGCAGCTAAGATCCTTCATATTCACCTTGAGGTTCCTAGTTTTTCTGGAAAACTTTACCAAAATTTGGTTGGTGTCCAGAATCATGTTAGGCTGGATAAAGACAATGGAGCTTGCAGAGGACTGTCATTGTCCCATTAACAGAAGTATGCTATTGGTCATTATCGATGGCATTTACAAATTAATTCCCAGCTACCCTCATTATACTGTACATGTGACATTACTTACTTGGATGTGTGGGGGAGGTGGTTTTGAATAGGAAAACCCTTATTATGTTTAACATAGGGAGATTTCTATTTCCTAGACAATGATGTCTCTATTAGGCCCTATCATTCAAAGATGGATCAGCAATCCTGGGGACAATTATGTGAATTATTCATGTGTCCTTCCATGTCACTGTGCCTTGTCTGGTGGGATAAGACTGTTTTTTAACTTGCTTACTCCTATTTCTCACTTGAAGTTATTTTTTTCAAGAATCTCAGTATATAAGTATCACCCCCAGCATGTTTCTTACTCTATTTCAGAAATAATTACAAGTCTAAAATTTGCTTAGCCTGAGTGTATCACTCCACTCTATTTGTATTGGTGGAGCTTTGAATTTGGCTTAGAAGGGGCAATCTACTGATTTCATAAAGAGGATCACACGCTGGTCTTCTGATGCCTTTTGAAATACATCAGATAGGTATTTCCAGATGGCATTATTTCTTTCTTATACCGGTGCAGTTTGCATGGTTTTATTTGGTCATTCCTACATTTTACTAGCAGCCAAGAAAGCTTCAGCCCAGGACAAAGGTCTCAGTCTAGGTTTAGATTTATTTTTAGTTGAAGTGGTTTGGTGGAACCACCCAAGTTTGTGTTACATTTTTTTACCTACATTTCAAGAAGTGATTCTGCAGATTACAACTCTGTGTTTAATATTGTTTCACTTAGGGAGAACTGACATTAGAGTTTTGCATAAACAATGCCTTCTGTCTGTAGTTTTCAAGATTCAGTGTTTATCTTAGTCTAATGTGTTTATAATACTGCGCACAATTTTTACACAAGAAGTCTATGTATGCTGCTATAGGCTCAGTTTTTGAGCCAGTCACAGAGACAATGGGCCTAAATGGGGGGTTGTGTAAATCTTTGTGGATTTTTGGAATTCCAAATATCTATTATCGGGAAATCTACAGTCATATATTTGTACTCTGTATAATCAAGCACATTCTGGGTTAAAAAATCATGTAAGACCCGGTCAATTTTACTATATGCTCTCCTCATCTCATTAATAGAGACCCTGTCATACATTTTAGAGTCATTTAGCAACTCATAAATTCTACATACATAATCCTGGTGATCCATGAAAACAACCCCCCCCCCCACCCTCTTCAGGCTTCATAACTCTAACCTGGTTATGCTCTTTAAGTTGTTTCAACACATTCCTTTCATCTCTTGTTAAATTGTACTCCTTGTGTTTTCCTGAATTCTTAAGAATACATCTTATTTCATTTTCACACACAGTCTCAAATTCAGCTACATGTAAATTACTTGGTGGGACAAATGTACTTTTCCTTTTTAGCTGTGTAATATAAGGTACAACTGACTTCTGTTTGTCATGAAAACATAACTTCAGGTTTAATTGTCTAATAAAAAGTTTAAAATTAGTTAATACTTTAGCAACATCTTGCTGAAAAATTGGCACAAATGAAAAACCTTTACTAAACAATGTCGTATGCACTTCACTTATAGTGTGCTGCAAAAAAATGTACACATTAAATTATTCTTAGAAATACAGTCACATACAAATTGGTCAACAGGTACCATGACCTTCATAATTAGAACTGTGTCCATTCAACATACTGTCACTAACACCTAGTTCCTCCACTGGTGTTGGTAGAATGAATTCCTCCCTTGCCACCCCCCCCCCCATTGTCTCTGTTGTCTGTTCTGCATTCTCTTGGACCTTCTTGGAAGTGGAGGCTGCTCTAACAGTTTCACTTGATGGCTCATTGCCCCTGTTAAATTTATCATCAGAACTGTAAGCCAAACCATTTTGTTCCTTAGCATGCTTACTAGGTAAAGGGTAAACAGTTTTATGCATGTAATCATTAGTTTCGCTTAATATTTTCTTTTGTTTTCCGACTAAATTTTCTTTCATATATTTGTCTGTTTCAACAAAAATAAAATGGTATATATGCTTGTTAGTTTCAAACAGCAAGTCACTATTTAAACTGTTATTTCAGTTATTTCTTTTTCTAGTACACACAGTTTACGATAATTTTCTCTAATAATAATCCACACTAGGTCTAACCCAGTGCGGTCAAAAAGCTCCAATAGCTCACCATGCATGATCAATCCTGTCTCTTTCTCATTGGGAAACTTCCATATTATTAAGCCTTTCGGCACTTAGATTAGTTCCAATTAATGTTTTAAGTAGAGATTATCAGCTTGCAGGCCTTTGAACTTTCTTAACAACCAGTTTGTGGATTACTCAGCGTTTTGACACTTCTTTCTTTTTTAGAATTCCCACCCTTGATGGCTGGTTTGTTGGGGTTTGTTAGTACGAGTGGATACAGATGCCATACTCCTATAGGTAGAAGTGCCAAGACATTTTTGGCATTTACAAGGATGACAGAGAGTGGGGAGGTGCAGTTCCACCTGGTAGAAAGAGGCAGTATTATACCTTGTTTAAATATACTGTCATTGCAAAATTACTCAATTCATGGTTACAAATGTGATTATATTCAATAAAGTTGATTGCAATGGCAATTTGGTGTAGTTGTCTCTTTTTAAGCAGATCTGACACAAACAGCACAAGACACTATAGAAAAGGATTTTTCCTTTCCAAAATATACTTTGCCGCAAATCCTATTATTAAGTGAATAATAGCGATATTTAAAAATAAAATATCCCTGACTCCTGATGCAATAGAATAACAATATATTTTCTTTTTGGATGTGAGTGACGTGAATGCAAACTGATGTCAACAGTTTAAAGTGCAGATTAATAAGGTAGACAATTTTTAAATAATGCCACTTACTATGTGAGTAAATAGAAAGTGGAGTGATGGGGGTTGTCATTTTATTGAACATCCTGGCTACATATGAAGGTTGAGTTATTGTGTCACTTGTTATGTTTTAGAAGACATGATTTCAAAACAGGATCTAATTATCTAAAAGTCCATGCCATGAAATACTCCATTAAGGACTGCTGTATAACACACAGCACTTTTTTAGTGCAGTTTCCTTCTGTTAAATGTGACCAGTCGATTAGTAAACTGGTAGCTTGTTTGTTTTTTAAGAGGAATAATGATCCTTGAAAGTCAACAGATTATTCACCAGTTTCCCTAACACATGTGTTTTAGTTGGAGTGAATCAGTTTTAAAATGTATCTTAGAATTTCATAAAAGGCATGCTGCTTGTGCTAATTGCCTAATGCAGGCTGGCTAATTAGCACAACGGCAAGAAAATGTGATTTACATACAGATACAGTGTGTCAAAGAGGACTACCTCCTATGCACAGACCTTTACATCAGCCTAGAAGAGTCTTGCTGCTAGTTGAACCCAATCCTGTTTGTATTATATGACAAACTGCATGTGTTTCAAAATCTCTGACATCTATAGAATTACAAATGGCTCCCATCAAATAAAACTGCTCCTCAAATACTCAAGGTGAAATCAACACAGTACTAAATTTGTGTTCCTCCTCAGGACCTTGAAGCATTCCCCTATCACTTCCTTTGCATTTTTATGCGTCTAGTTCTCTCCACAGAAGGATACATTTTCTTTGCATGAAAACACCATGCCCAAAAGTTACTGAGTAAAACAGAAGTGGAAAATATATCCACATATCTAGAATCCTATGAAAAAATCTGGTATCTTCATACATTTTCTCAGCTGCTTACCATAATCCAGTCTATAGCATAACCTTTTGTGATTCCTTATACATGTTTAAAAATGTATATACCCTTCTGACAGCTTTTGAGAGTGTATGTGTCTGTGGGAGCATGTGTGTGTGTGTGTGTGTGTGTGTGTGTGTGTGTGTGTGTGTGAGCTCATGTGTGTGCGTCTGTGTGTGTGAAACTGTCTATAATAAAAAAAGTTATGCCTAGACCTTTTGACATCATGTGTGTGTGTGTGTGTGTGTGTGTGTGTGTGTGTGTGTGTGTGTGTGTGTGTGTGTGTGTGTGTGCGCGCGCATGTATGTTGGCTTGCACATAAATGCAGTCTGAGTGCACAATTTCAGCAGGACAGCATGTAAGTGAATAAAACTTCTGTATGATCTGCCAATAAGAAATCGGCAAAAAATAAGTATTTGCAGTAGAACAGCTTCACAGCAAGCAGTCATGTCACTATGAGAGTTCAACTGAAGTTAGTATATCAGGTTTGTTGTTTTACATTAAACAATGAAGCTCTCATGCTGATTGCTGTAGTGCTGATTCAGGTTTCCTGATTATCTTTGACAAAAAAGCTCTGCTTCTACCACACAACAATATCACAGCAATGTATTCCTACTTCTCTAAACAAGCAATGAATGTAAAAGTAGAAACACTACCAATGTAATGTTTAAAAGTAATTGTTTCTGTGAGCTTTATAGCAGGCTGCATATAATTAAAAAAAAATTCAACATTATGATGGGCTTCAAGAAAAGTATCAGTTTTACTTATGCAGTTCGTGTTGCTGAAGCTATTGTGTATTTTTATTTATTGACATACTGTAGATAACTATATAACTATATGTACACACACACACACACACACACACACACAAACATATATATTTATACAGATTGCTAGACAGATAGATAGTTATGGGTATCAGACAATTTGTTGAACATATTAATTGTCAAATGGTGTTTGTATTCATTATTAGCAGGGGGTCTGGGGAATGCAGAGGTCACCCTCTCTGCAAACATCATGTTTTAAAGTGTTGTTTTTTTATATGTTGGTGATAGACAAGTTGTGTTCCATCACTTGCCATTTAATAAGTTAAGTTTTTTGACTTGATGGTCATATATTTCTCTCTACATACCCATCCATCAATCCTCAACCCCTTTTCCCATTTTGCACATGGGGTTGAGGTGTCACTTCCGCAGTGATAATCATCTTGAGCCAACGTTTAACAACCAGGTGGCTAACCCTGCAGCTGTTGTTCATTCACACTTATATATATATCTATACACACACACACACACACACACACACACATATATATATATATATATATATATATATATATATATATATATATATATATATATATGTATGTATATATATGGGTCTACCTGATAACACCGACACGCGAAAACACCGACAACGAAATCACCGACACCACAAAACCGAAAGTTCAAAAACATGAAACTTCACATGCCCGACAAACCACAATCCCAACAATCAACATACAAAACAAATCCCCTGTCCAAAAAGCACACGCACAACACAAGCACACCAAAAACCTTACAAACTTACACTAAACCTTACATACACAACTATCTATACACTAACCTTAACCCAAACCCTACCCCTAAGGTCCGCCACTATCGCACATTGACCTAACCCGCGCCCTAACCCTAACTCACTTAACCCGCCCCTAACCCTACAGTCTGTCACTATTGCACACTCAGCTAACCCGCGCCCTAACCCTAACTCACTTAATCCACCCCTAACCCTAACCCCACACTTACCTTAACATGTCGGTGTTCTCAGCATCGGGATTTCCAACTGTTGATCATCTCCATTGTCGATCTTCTGGTGTCAGTGTTCTCGTCGTCAGCGTTTTGCAGTTTCGGCATTATCAGGTAGACCCATATAGATAGATATGTATATATATATATATATATGTATTATATATATATATATATATATATATATATATATATATATATATATATATATATATATATATATATATATTTATATATATATATATATATATATATATATATATATATATATATATATATACACACATATATATATATATATATACATATATATATATAATATATGTATATATTTATATATATATATATATATATATATATATATATATATATATATATATATGTATACATACAGGCACATATATTACAAAGACATGCATCTGGAGCACTTCTCCCTGCTCCTCCACTGAAAATTGGCTCATTCCAAGTCGGACTTTCCCAGTACACAAATGTTAAATAAATACATATACGTATATATATATATATATATATATATATATATATATATATATATATATATATATTTATACACATATACATATATATATATATATACATATATATATATATATAAAAATATATATACACACACACACACACACACATATATATATATATATATATATATATATATATATATATAGTACACAATCATTCAGCCTAGGATTTGCCTTTCTATACCACTCACCAGAAATGCCCCAGGTTAGCCTGCCTGCAACATTACATGGAACAAATATCTGAAAGAAACACTATAAGGGACATTTTTCAATTTCCAAAGACTTATGACTTTGGGTAGATAGCCACAGATGACATTATATGACAACATATGGAAAACTTAGAAATACTAAAAATAGTTTAGAAACGGAATGCTTTAGATGATACTGGGAGAAAGCTTCTTCAGTCAATACTAATTTAAAAGCTTATAACTGCAACTGAGTTATCTTACAAAGGAACTTAATTATAGTGATGGCAAATAGTCAAAATAAATAATTCTATTGTAAGCCAAAGCAAAACCTATTGGAGTTAAATTTACTATCTGAACATCACTGACTTGAACAAACAACTACATCCATACCAGACTGCTTCTGATATGGATGTTGTAAATAGTATATAGTAAACATTTATTAACCAGTTAGAGCCCGTCAGCACTCAATCCCATTTTCAAAATAATACTTGTTTGTTAACCAGGTAGGCCCACTGGACATACACTTCCTTTTTTTGGAGGTGGTCTAGGAGCAATGTCTAATTAAGTGATTTGCTCACAGTCACACAATATGCTAATGGTGGAAACCAAAGCTTTCAAAGGAACTACAGCTTACAGTTTTACCCCTCTGCATCAATTGCCACACAAGACCTAGTTGAGAGAAAAACAAGTAAAAGATACACAAAGAATACGTAGGTAGACTGACATGAGGGCACAAAATATTCCAGTCTTCCTTTATTAGTCACTTTACAATAACACCAGAAACTGTTAAGGAGGCTACCCTCTATAAGAGTATTTTTACTGTCACAAATGAAAACTATTATATAAATGGGAGTGGATGCAGAACACATAATGAAGTTAGTTGTGCATTGCCACATGTTGATCTGCAAATGCATGTAATTATGTAAGCCATTTGTCTTTGTCTGACAATGGTTTGTTACTATCATGGTTCATGGATTCTACTTCCAGTTCATGTTCTTCGTGTTTCACTGCTGCAGTCATCACTTGCAGAACCTTACTTTTGTGCCCCTCTTCTTGTTGATGTACCACATTACTGTTGTGTTGTCTGTCCTGATTAAGAGCACTCCTGGTCTCAGGTGATCCTTGAAAGCTAGGATTGCCCTGTACACCAGCAGATTTTTTTTAGGTTGATATGGAGGCCCTGAACCTCTTGTTCCCAAATACCCTGAGTGCACATACTTCCTCCGTGTGCCCCAGGCCATGTCTGAAGCATCTGTGGTGATGGTCTGGCCCTGGAAAAGAGTGATGAAGGGTAGACCCTTGTTCAGGGTGCAAACCTCTGCCCACCATAGGAGCTCCTTCTTTAATCATGGAATCAGGAGTAGCTGGTGTTCCAGTGACTCCGAGTGTTGGCACCAAAGGTTCCTAAAGTACCATTGTAGTTTACTCATATGTAGTCTGGCTAAGGGTACCAACACTATGCAGAAGGCCATGCATCCCAGCACCTGCAGGAAGTTTCTTGCTGTGTGGTGGATCCTGCAGGCCAGCTGTGAAAAGTAAGAGGGGAGGAAACTCTGCTTCTCCTGAGGGAGAGAGGCTGTTTAGGTTGCTATATCCAGTAGAGCTCCCAGTAAGGTTAACCTTCTTGTGGTGTGAATTTGGGACTTCTCCAGGTTGATTGTAAATCCCAGGGAGGTTAGGAAAGTCTGAAGAAAAGTAAGGTCCTACAAGTGATGACTGCAACAGTGAATACACTTGAACATCTACATTTACAGTAAGTGTACCCAACTGTACTTTTTAAAATCTGTAAATGTGCATTTCACTCATTTGGTAAGCTTAATTTACATGAAAAACACTCTCATTGTCTTACGATTTACTCATGCAGACTGAAAAAATAATTATATTATTAGATTGGTACACATTGGTTAATTTAAAAATCAAAACAAATAGTGTCTGTCCCTTTTACTATTAACTGACAGTTAAAATATTTTCAGCAGCTGACTGATGATGCTGCAGTCTAAGAGGAGGCAGGAATGGATCTGGAAGAAACACCCTAGCAACAAAAGAAGAATCTAGGAATTAAGATTCTCCTGATCACTATCCCCTATTTAAAAAATGCACATCTCCTTCCCACTTCAGCTCTGTTCAAGAAAAATCCTCATGGATTGTGTCTGCAGTCTTTAAGGTTAGATTGATTTCTGAAGACAAGTAGTCTCATTTCCAGATATATTACTCTTAAATATCGAGTGAGCACAGGGCAAAGCAATATAAGACAGGTACTGCTTAGTGGTATAAATACATTGCACACACATATGAATGCACAGGTGCAGTAATATGCAATACACACAGCACAGACACACAAAAATCCACAGATGCATACACAAACAAGCAGACAGACTGATATGTGCATAAACAAGCATATGCATATACACTTATATGAACAAATGTGGTTACATTCACACTCACACACATATGTACATTTACACAAATGCACCACACACACACACACACACACACACACACACACACACACACTCTCACACACACACACACACACACACACACACACACACACACACACACACACACACACACACATGCGCAGACACACACACACACACACACACACACACACACACACACACACACACACACACACACACACACGTGCAAGTAGTCACAAATATCTATGCATATGCGTGCTTACACACACACACACACACACTCGCGTGCGCACACACACACACATGCAAGTAGTCACAAATATCTATGCATATGCGTGCTTGCACACACACACGCGCGCACACACACATACACACACACACATGTGCAAGTAGTCACAAATATCTATGCATATGCGTGCTTACACACACACACACACACACACACACACGCGCACACACACACACACATGTGCAAGTAGTCGCAAATATCTATGCATATGCGTGCTTACACACACACACACACACACACACACACACACACACACACACACACACACATACACACACACACACGCACACTCACACACTACAGTTCTGTTTTCATTTTAATCTTTTCATTTGTTAGACTTATTCTTCTCCTTTCATGGTGTCATAGTAATGTAATTCATGTAATGTAATGTAGTAATGTAATATCAGAATGAAAGTCTGATCCTTAATGAAGCTTTGGGTCATACAGTGCTATCTGTCAGTCATCGGTATGTTTCAATTGCCATTTAGGAGGTTGTTACAATTAATGTGATAAAATATTATGTTGCAGCATGTACAGGTATATGTGCCACTTTAATTTTATTGCATTAGTTGCATTCTAATTCTGGACAGAAGGGATTTACAGTTTATGAAAGGTGATAAGGGGGATGGGGTAGTTATTATGAACATTCAAGACTACAATGATGCTATTGAAAATGTATTAATGAATCCGTTAGAATATAGAAAGTTCACTAAATCTGAGATCACTAAAAGTTATGTGACCATTTATAGCATTTTGTATGATTTATTGATGAATGGTAAAATCAATAATAAAGTGTTTGAATTTTTGTATGTGGAGAGTCCCAGAATAGGTGTTATGTTCGGGATCCCCAAACTTCACAAGAGTATCACAAAACCCCCCTTTAGACCTATTATCTCAGCTTCTACTAGTTCTACTGACTGTATTTCTTTGTATTTAGATTTTATTTTTAAGCCTTATGTGAAGAATTTGCCTTCATACATTGCTGATTCTTGGGACTTTTTGGATAAATTAAGAGTGTTTTCCTCTGTCCCAGGACATACTAGAGACAAGTTCATTATGTTTACAGTAGATGTTGTTTCTCTTTTCACCTGCAGCCCTCAAGATGTAGGGGTGGACTACATTAGGTGGTTTTTAGGTACATACACTTATGTAAACAATAGCAATATCACTGATTACATTTGTTTATTAGAATTGCTATTGTAAAATGGTTATTTTATGTTTAATAATTGTTTTTACAAACAGTTAAAGGTAGTGACAATGGAGACTACTGTTGGACCCACCTATGCAAATTTGGTTTTAGGTTAGTGGGATGTGGAAATCTTGCCCAGAACCCCCTTTATAGTAATATTGTTTTTTTACAAAATGTTTGCTGATGATTTATTTTTTATAGCTAAGGAAGAAAACTTTGATTTTTTTATTTTGTTGATTCCTTAAGTCAGAGTACTATTTTTTTTAAGTTTGTGGTGGGTGAGCAAGGCTCAAAGGTGTCCTTTCTGGATGTTAATATCAGATGGGATGCACAAACTAGCACTTTTAGAAAGCATACTTTTTGTAACAGCTATGTGCATTATAAAAGTAGTCATCCCAACTTCATGAAAAAGAATATTCCATGGGGACAGTTCATTGGAGCTTCCTGTATGACTGTGGAGGATAGTGTTTTTCTAAGTGAAGTTGAGTTTATTAAGGGTTTATTTTTGGAAAGGGGATATCCTGGGGATTTACTATATAAAGCAGCACAGGAAATTATTTCCAGAAGAGACACTGATTTTCCTCCCATTTTGTTTAAAGGCTTCTCCAAGAAGAAGAGATTTATTTTGAAAATACAAAGGGTAAAAAGGAAGGGAATGGTGATGGTCCTAGGTTCTGTTTGGGCACGAGAATTGTGATGGTCCTAGGTTCTGTTTGGGCATGAGAATGGTGATGGTCCTAGGTTCTGTTTGGGCACGAGAATGGTGATGGTCCTAGGTTCTGTTTGGGCACGAGTATGGTGATGGTCCTAGGTTCTGTTTGGGCACGAGAATGGTGATGGTCCTAGGTTCTGTTTGGACATGAGAATGGTGATGGTCCTAGGTTCTGTTTGGACACGAGAATGGTGATGGTCCTAGGTTCTGTTTGGGCACGAGAATTGTGATGGTCCTAGGTTCTGTTTGGGCACGAGAATGGTGATGGTCCTAGGTTCTGTTTGGGCACGAGAATGGTGATGGTCCTAGGTTCTGTTTGGGCACGAGAATGGTGATGGTCCTAGGTTCTGTTTGGGCACGAGAATGGTGATGGTCCTAGGTTCTGTTTGGGCACGAGAATTGTGATGGTCCTAGGTTCTGTTTGGGCACGAGAATGGTGATGGTCCTAGGTTCTGTTTGGGCACGAGAATGGTGATGGTCCTAGGTTCTGTTTGGGCACGAGAATGGTGATGGTCCTAGGTTCTGTTTGGGCACGAGAATGGTGATGGTCCTAGGTTCTGTTTGGGCACGAGAATGGTGATGGTCCTAGGTTCTGTTTGGACACGAGAATGGTGATGGTCCTAGGTTCTGTTTGGGCACGAGAATTGTGATGGTCCTAGGTTCTGTTTGGGCACGAGAATGGTGATGGTCCTAGGTTCTGTTTGGGCACGAGAATTGTGATGGTCCTAGGTTCTGTTTGGGCACGAGAATTGTGATGGTCCTAGTTTCTGTTTGGGCATGAGAATGGTGATGGTCCTAGGTTCTGTTTGGGCACGAGAATGGTGATGGTCCTAGGTTCTGTTTGGGCACGAGAATGGTGATGGTCCAAGGTTCTGTTTGGGCACGAGAATGGTGATGGTCCTAGGTTCTGTTTGGGCACGAGAATGGTGATGGTCCTAGGTTCTGTTTGGGCACGAGAATGGTGATGGTCCTAGGTTCTGTTTGGGCACGAGAATGGTGATGGTCCTAGGTTCTGTTTGGACACAAGTATGGACAGCCATGTCATATGTAAAATTGTTAGTGATAACTGGAAGGTTATTTCAGGTAATGTAACAGGGACATTGCAAAGGTTTTGGATGATAGCCCATCTTTTGTCTACAAGAAACATTACAGTATCAAACAGACGTTGGAAAACGGGTGAGAGACCAAATCTTTAGGTCTGAGGACATGGTGAAATGTTTTGGGTGCAGAACTTGAAGATTTATCCACGAAGGTCCTTTTGTTTCTTTAGTACATTTACAATATAAACACTCTAGGGATTGTGAAGGGTATAAATTCCTCTTTTTTGTATTAGAACAAGTTAAGAGAGATATAAGAGGTGGCCTTTGGGAAGAATTGTTGGAATATAAGGAACTGTGGTGGCAGATAACTCTGGAAGCAGCGAAAACACCTGGTTTAAATGACCATATTTCACTTTTACCCTTATTAAAATTAAGGGCTGCCAAAGTGTAAAAACTGTGTTATTATTAATATGCCAGTAGATGGCGCCAATTTACTTGAATATATTGATTTTTACATGGCAAGCATGAATTTTTATATATATATAACAGATATATATTTTTTTATAAAATGTTTAGATTTTAAAAACTATGTATGATACATATAATTTTAATAATATATTAATTTTAACATTATGAAATTTATTCAAGATGTAATAAGTGAATTCCTTAATATTTTACTTAATATTTATATTTAGTGGTGACATCATATAATACCTGCTACTTAATATTCATGAGCCTATTAGGAGAGCCTGATTTGTGTTTAAATGTTTTTTAGTGATGTTTATTGGTTAATATTTTATTTCTGAACTATTTAAGATGTAATTAATGGTTTTATTTGTTTATCTGATGAAGTCCAAGTTGCATGTGGACGAAAATGCGTATTGTGAATCAACTGCGTTAATGCTGTTTGTATGCTGTTGGCAAAGCTGTGGGTGGATATTTAATAAATCGAGTGACTTTTTGTTAACTGTTCGGAGTGCCCCTCTCTTGCCTACTGCGCTCTTTTGGATTTTGTAGTTGCTCTCTGAGTGCAGTTTTCGCAGTTTTCTGAGTTGTTTTTTACATTTACAATGTACCATTCCAGTCCCTAGTAGGTTGGACTGTGGTACAACTGGTATAGTTTATATTGCTCTGTGCTCTACCTGTCCAGCTTATTATGATGGAATGTCTACCAGAAGTTTGAGAAAGAGAATACAGGAGCATCAGTATGTCATAAAAAGCAAAAATTTGAATAACGCCTTGTATAAGCACTCTTTAGATTGTGTCAACTGGAAAAAAATCACTTTCTCCATTGTGGAGGTTGTTAGTCAGGATCCTATAGAAGGGAATTACAGGAATTCTGTTGAACAAAGAGATGCTGAATGGCAATTTAGACTTGGTTCTTATATTCCACCTGGTTTGAATGACACTGCCAACATTAAGTGCTTTTTAAAGAATAAAAAAAGTAACTTTTGAAACTATTTAAGCTTTGACTTTACTCCCTATAATTTTTAGGGAGTTAAATAAGAAGTTTTAGAATCTAATTTATAATTTATCTTTTTTAATTAATGTCAAGTGTTGATTGGTTTGGCTTTTATTGCTTATATTATTTAATCACGTGGTAGTGTCACTAAGAAATCTGTTTCTGAGGAAGTCTGTTTGACGAATAGCGAACATTAAAGTTTAACTGCACTAAAAACCTTATTTTGGGTCCACTCTGTGCTTTTTCGGTGTATTTTTTTTTTTTTTTTTTTGTTATTTGGTTCTGCATTACATCATTGCCTGGCAGCTACTGTGTTTTTTTTTAATCTGATAAAAGGTTATGTTGCAGCATGTATAGGTGTTTTTGACACTTTAATTTTCTTGCATTAGTTGCATTCTAATTCATCTTAGCATATTTAAAACTGTAAACTGTTAGTTTTTGTACAGAAAAATACAACAAAGGCAACCTGTTTAGGAAGGAACACCATTAGCTCATACATTTACATACAGCAGCAAAGATATCTTATGATCAGATGTATAGTAAAAGATAGCTGGCAGTTGGTGCCGAGGACTAAAACTATGATATAATATAATATAATAAGCTACTTCCTGAAGTACTAAGTTCGATTTCCTCAGCCTTCATTAGTTGGTTGTTTGATTTGGGGCAAGTCACTTAACCAAACAATACTTGGGACAATATGGAAATTGGGCTAAGCATATTAAAGGTCTCTTGGACTGTATGCCTAGAAGCTACCAGTAACTGTTATAAAATTGTCTGAAATTAGTTGCAGTTTGCATTACATCCATCAGTTCACAACCTCATTTATGCTTACAGCTCTAAGAAAGTATCTCAGCATTGTACCAAATGCTTCCATGACCAGTTCTCAGATAAAGTTTCATACGATAATCCAGCTCCCAAGAAAAAGTTAGTAAATACATCACCTGTGGGCAGTTACAGAATAATAAAAAAATAATCTGTTAGCTAATAGAATACAATTGCACAGTTATATAATTATAGTTTACCTCTTCCAAACTATCCAAGGCATTCATTTTGCAGATGTCACCCGCTATAAAGTAACATATCCACATACATTAATTTGAATCTTTTTCTCTCTTTATCTCTCTATGTATGTAATGCACTGTTATTATACAACTGTAAAAGTTAAGAAGGTATGAGCTGCTGGAAAGACAAGAATGGGAGGAAGTATAGCTTGTGTCTGTGAATCCCAGCTCAACCTTGTTACTGTGTTAAACGTGCGACTGTAGCTTATGTCTGTGAATTCCAGCTTAGCCTCGGTACTGTGTTAAAGGGATGAGTGTAGCTTGTGTCTTTGAATTCCAGCTCATTCACAGTAGTGTTCTACCAGGCAAGAATGAAACTTGTGTCTGTAAATCCCAGCTAACCTGTGGTAGTGTACTATCAGGCACAAGTGTAGTTTGTGTCTGTGATTCCCAGTTCATCCACAGCAGTGTGCTAAAGGTATGAGTTTAGCTTGTGTCTTGAAATATTTTCTGTGGCAAAACTAGAACGTGATTTAAATTCAGGAATTGGAACTTGAGGAAGCATGGAAAGAAACTAAAGCATAGAAAGATGGGAAACCAATCACTCTCTCTAAAAGAAATAGCCAAGTAATGGAATGAACTGAGGGCATTACATATGAAGCTAGACTGCAGAGAAGAAGACAGTATTTATATTATGGAGTTGTAAAGTTTTGCCAGTGGCAGACTTTGGCTCACTGGAGAAGCTGCCTCTGCTGTAGGCTGTCAGTGGTATTCAATAAATTCTGTGTAAGATTTGGGCAAAGCCTACACAGAATGTATGTGTTTGCATGGTGAGCAGCAGAGTTGATTACATATTCATGCCATGCACTGTGTTTAACATAAGCAAGCATGGTTTCATGATGGGCAACAGTGTTGCAGACCAGGAAACCATGTAAAGCAGTACAAATAACAAACTTGTTTACCTTAGAGCAAACTAGGTTAGCAAGATTGTGCAGAATGGCACAATGGTTACCTGGGTTTATCATATAGTAATGTATATGGTCCAAACATAGTACAGGGCAGTGTATACAGTGCAGAGTATTGTGGAATCCCATTTCAGGCATGCTATACAAAAGTTGTGTAAATGATCTGTAAGGGTACATGGAATGCTATTTAAAATAAACAGTCAGGGGAAGTGTGTGCATTGACTAGGCACACAGATGAATTGCAGGAATGAACATACGAAAAGAGGACAAGTGAAACATCATAAT
Source organism: Protopterus annectens (assembly GCF_019279795.1). Classification (NCBI taxonomy): domain Eukaryota; kingdom Metazoa; phylum Chordata; order Ceratodontiformes; family Protopteridae; genus Protopterus; species Protopterus annectens. The sequence continues at coordinate 1,525,648,076 of NC_056741.1, read as the reverse complement.
GTACAGCAGATGAGGGCTTGTAAATGGAAAACTGTCATAGCTGAAACACTAATCCCATAGCAACATGGTACAGTATGGACTGCACAGTGAAAATGTATTTTATATGACTATCAGACAAGGTGACATAACAATGGAGAATGTGTATTTGTGATATAAGCATCCTGACATGAACAATGGAGAGGACATCTATTAAAGATGTTATATACAATTGAGGTCGGGTACATATTATGAAGCTGTGCAAACTGATATGCCAGAAAAGGACTGTAATTTCAGCAGAGTTCTCTAACAAGTCAGGCACAGTTACAGGCTCATGGACAACAGTAATAGAAGCACACAAAACTATGAATGATATCAGAATAATACTACTAGTAAACCCATGTCTCTGGCACAACATAGGTGATTCTGAGTGATCATAGATAGTTCTGCACTAACACACTTGTGCAACTATTATGACATGTCAGCAATCAATGAGGATAATCAAGCACACCATCCTGACATTGTGACATCTGTTATAGGTGTTAGGAAGGATACTACTATACCTATATGTGACATTATGATCACTACAGGCTAGTTGCTGTGATGGTGCAGCAGTTAGCGTTGTCGCCTCACAGCAAGAGGTTCTCCCGTTCAATTCTCGGCTGGAGTGCCTTCTGTGTGGAGTCTGCATGTCCGCCCCATGGCCGAGTGATGTTAAAAACGTACAGGTAGGTGCGAGCGTGAACGGGTGTGCCCTCGTTGAAGGTTGGGTGTCGGGCTGGCAACTCGGCACTGTAAAAATCCACTGCCAATCATGAGCGGACCTGAGTTTCTGCTGTGGCAACCCCTAACCAGGAAAAGACAAAAGTCTTTTTTTAAGCTAGTTGACAAGTGTGCAAGGCATATATATATATATATATATATATATATATATATATATATATATATATATATATATATATATATATATATGGCTCAACCCACACTGGCATGACTGGAACCCATGCCATCAATGTTGTCAAATTATGTACTGTGTGTATCACCAAAACAGTATCACACATGCATCTGCTATAACACCTTGATGGGGGTTCCACACCGTCAGACAGTAAAGTTTATGCAACAAAAAGAATACCTAGGTATGGCCAATAAAGATGTGCAACAGATTACTGTGGCAAAGGTGGTACACTTCATTACCACATCACTGGAAGATGTGTAGGAAGATACATGAAGAAGGGTGCATTGTACTCTGTTAGTGGTGTGATGAAGGCTGTGAACTATGGAGGTATTATGGCCTTTGATGTAGATGTCTTTCACATACTCAGTAGTTATTTTACATACAATATAGTAGTCACCACTGTGGCCACATGCTGATGGACGTTCCACATACCAACTACCTCAAGACACCGGTCACATACCAATTGGTCAGCTTGTAGTTTGTGCTGTCTACATTATCCTTAGATTGTGCATTTCTTTTCATAACTTAACAAATACCCCCATGTTTTTATTTAATTTAATGTGTTGCCATGGCTGTGGCTGTGGCAGCAATCTTTGGTGTGTGTTGATACTGTCTGTATTACACTAATATCACAGTTAGAGTCAATGATTGCACACAATCTGTAGTCATCCAGATGTTTGGACACAGTATGTGTATGTCATTATTGACTTAAATAATGGACAGGAAAGGGACTAGCAGACACACCTGATATACTGACCTGGTCACTTCACTCATTTCAACACATTTAGATGCCATGCATGTGATCCAGTGGTCTACCACTTGGTGATATTGTTTTTTATGTCCAAATCTGACAATGATGATTGAAAACCTCAGTGTGGATTTGTGTCAAATGCCTTGGCCTGGTCAATTTCCATAGGATGACAGTGTTGTCATCACACATGCCCTTGATGATTTCTTGGGCCATCTAACAGATGTAACAGACATGGCTGTATCATTAACAACTCACTCATGTCTGTTGCACACAGCCAGATATTACTAGTGTCCATTTAGAAAAGGTCCACAATGACATTTTGGTCTACCTCACAGATGAAGAGAGTCAGGATGTGTCTTTGCATGCATGCATCAGGTGCTGCCCCCCCAACTCACATGGCTTCATGTTGATGCACACCCTTCTTCGGGAACATTCCATATCGAGGCTGTGCTTAAGTGTGTATCCAACCATGTCAGGTTGGTATATGCTCTGAGTCATGCTATAGGTGATCTGTGATGTTGTCACAGCCCATTGATTCTGTGTGATAGGCCTGGATGAAGGTGAGATAGTGAATACTGCCTATCTTGATTGGGTCTGGGGTTTGGGCACAATCCACCAATCAGGTATCATTGAAAAACTCTCCCAGCTGTGCATTAACCCTTACATCACTAGATGGTTAAAAAAATGGCTCACCGACAGAACACATACTGTGAAAGCTGGTAAATCAACCTCTAAGAGTAGAGCTAACACCATTAGCATAACCCAGGAATCTTTGCTTGGCCCTTTACTGTTTGGAATCTATTTCTTGACAGTTCAAGCTAAAGCATATGACCTTTGGCTTACCACATTTGCTGATTTTTGCATATTGGGTGCAATCATTGAGTCCACCAATGACAATAACATTGTACAGGAGGGGCAAACACAGTCAAATGATTGGTGCTTGAGCCACATGGTTTATAAATAAATGCAAAAATTTGTCATTATGTTGGTCTTTTGCAAAGTGGAATTCCCTGCTAATTACAGTATTGACAACACTCCAACTATGCTGAAACCCAGTGGTCCAAGACCTGGGCGTACACGTAAATTGCAATCTGAACTTTGACCACCAAGTGTCCAGAGTGGTATGGAAAGGCTACATCATGAACCTCATAAAGCAGGCCATTGTATCCCGATTTGAGGATGATATAACAGCACTTTTCTTGGGTAGAAAAAGCCAGGGTACTGTTTGGCTAGGCTTATATAGGCCCTAGGGCCAATAGCGTAGTACCTACCTATGAACCTATGAATCTATGAACCTCATCAGAACACTAATAGAGTATAATTCTCCCTTTTGCATGTACCTCACCAGACACCTGCAGCAGCTGGAGATACCACAGGGGTTTCTAACAAAAAAAATACAGGGCCTACAAACCATGCCATGACTTATGTGGATAAACTGAAAGCCATATCACTGTAATCTGTATCATATAGGATGAAGTTAATTGTGCATGGCCTATGGGCCAATCTCTGACCATGCCCTGATGGGAATGCTGCACATCCACAAATCAGCTATAGTTGATTATATCAGCAGAGTCTGGTGAGAGGAAGATGGCAATGGCAGTGTCCCAAAGTCCCACATGCTAGCGTACAATGCTCTCTCTAATGTCAAGCAAGTGCACAAACACACACACACACACACACACACACACACACACACACACACACACACACACACACACACACAGACACATGCACACACACACACACACACACACACACACACACACACACACACACATACACACACTCAAGTTGACTGGAGTGAGAACAGAACCCTTATCTAAGTACACCAAGTAGAGAACTCTTATTTTAAGGCAAGCTCCACAGCTCAAGTGTGACTTGGTGAAAGTCAGACAACAGTTTATGGGTGATGACATCAGCACTGTCTGGTGAGGAGAAAAAGATAATAGCAGTGTCTCACATGCTGGTGTAAAATGCTCTCTGTAATGTCAAGCAAGTTCACAAACACACACACACCACTTGACTACATTGAGAACAGAGATCTTAACTATCTATGTACACTAACTAGAGAATCCTATATTTAAGTCAAACACCATAGCTCAGGTCTGACTTGAAGAGTATTGGACAGCAGTTTATAGTTGATAACATCAGTAGTGTCTGGTGAGAATAGTAATAGCACTGTTCCACATGATGTAAAATGGTCTTTGTAATGTCAAGCAAGTTGATTAACACACACACACCCCCAGTTGACTACAGTGAGAACAGAACACCTACCTAAGTGCACCAACTAGAGGACTCTGTATTTAAGGCACATACCACAGCTCAAGTCTGACTTGGAGAGTGTCAGACAACAGTTTATAGGGGATAACATCAGCAGTGTACGGTGAGCAGAAAATGGAAATAGCAGTATCCCACATGCTGTTGTAAAATGTTTTTTCTAATGTAAAGCAAGTGCACAGACACAAACACACACACACACACACACACACACACACACACACACACACACACACACACACACACACACACATGCACACACACACACACACCTCCCAGCTGCCTACAGTGAAATCAGAACCTCTACGTAAGTACACAAACTACAGAATGCAGTACTTTACTCAAGTGCCATAGCACAAGTCTGGCTTTTACAAGGCACAGGACAACTTATAGTAGATTACATCAGCACTGGATGTTGGAGAGACGATGTTGGGAGGCTTGCATGAAATGGATGTGTAGGCATGTGCAAGTGTCAAAACAATGGCAATCCACAGGATTGGAGTGGTAACACTTCTGCTCCTCAGACTACATAGACACACACACACACACGCACACACACGCACACACACGCACTCGCACGCACACGCACACACACACACACACACACACACACACATACACACACACACACACACACACACACACACTCACACACACACACCTCCCAGCTGACTACAGTGAGATCAGAAACTCTACGTAAGTACACAAACTACAGAACTCAGTACTTTACTCAAGTGCCATAGCACAAGTCTGGTTTTTACAAGGCACAGGGCAACTTATAGTTGATGACATCAGCACTGGATTTTGGAGAGACAGTGTTGAGAGGCATGCATGAAATGGATGTGTAGGCATGTACAAGTGTCAAAACATAGGCAATCCACAGGATTGGGGTGTTAACACTTCTGCTCCTCAGACTACACAGACGCACGCACACACACACACGCACACACACACACACACACACACACACACACACACACACACACACACACACACACACACACACACACATACACACACACACACACACACACACATCTCCCAGTTGACTACAGTGAGAATAGAACACCTAACGATCTAAGTACACAAACTTGAGAACACAGTACTTTAGGCAAGGCACAAGTTTGACTTTTACAAAACTGCAGGACAATTTATAATGGATGACATAAGCACTGGATGTTGGAGAAAAGATGTTGGGAGGCCTGCATGAAATGGTGATATAGACATGTTCAACTGTCAAGATGTTTCAAGTTCTACATGTTACCAAATTGATGGGTTTGCTTTTGGTGGTTGTATTCCAATGTGCAGGTATACTTACTTTAAGAGACACCTTTACAAACTATATGCAAACAGGTGTCCACATTACTGCAAGTACTGGAAAATCTGAATGTGTATTGTCATTCTGAACATGTGGATGGTATATAACACAACATGTATTATTAATTTATGTATTGTAGTTGATATAGTTCTGAACAGGTACTGACAGACCAGGGTTATAGTGCATGGGGGGTGTAACAAATGGTTGCATTGTAAATATCTGACATTTTCTTAGAAAGGGCCTTCATTGTTTTTTATTTCCACATGTAGTTTCATGTCATGAACACTAAATGGATAGCAAACAAAAGTAATACAGTCTATTGTCCACTGTGCATGGTGCACTGCTGAGCAGCTGCTTTACACGATGGTTGGCAAAGTGCTTGCGTATGCGAGATATACATTTCTACTACTTTCCCTGTTTGTATATAGTTGAGCAGTGCGCAAATGCAAGGCTTATTGCTAAAATTATGAGATCTAGTATTGAGTGTATGAAAAACAACTGCTGCTTAGCTAACTCTGTGGTAGCAGATATAAATGCATTAACACATTTCCTTTTTAGCCCAGATGATATAGGGTTTGAATACAGGTGCATGTAATACTTTTAAATAAGTAGTAATAATGCAATGAAATTCTACTTTACACTACCTTCACTGTATGGTGATGTAGAGCAGTGTGTGTTTAAGTGGAATTGTGTGGAGGTAACATCACCAACAAAGAGCCATTCACCATCACTTGGCAGTGGTGTTCTATACCAAACTCCACGCAAACACAGAGGCTAAATAGTGAAGGGCTCCAATTTTTTTTTTTTTTTTTTTTTTTTGTACTTACCAGATTATATGTATTAAAATGGGGGTACATAGGAAAGTGGTGAAATGGGAGGAAAGCAGGGGGAAGAAGAAAAGGAAAGCAATATAGGAATGTACAGGATGGAGGTAGGAAAGAACCATAGCTATTCATTTCTTAAACAGTGTAAAATAAAAATATGTACTGAATATCAGAATAATTTGGACTGTCACCTCCACAAAGAGGGGTGACAACAATGCAGTCATGCTGTACAGCCAATTGGACCAAGTCAAGGGTGTCAAGAACATGAAGAGCTATGTATAGGATTTTTTTTGTGGGACAGGTGCCCATTTTTTGTACATCAGTAAGAGAGGAAAGCTGGGTAAGGTACATTGATATTTATAAGTCAGCAACTTCCACAGACACACCAGCAGGTCTGACATGAACTTGGAACCTCAGTCAGTCGTTATTTCTTTTGGGAAACCTACCCTACTGAAAATCTCTAACAAAGCATTAGCCACCTTCTCTGCCTCAATGGAGGACACAGCTACTGCCTCAGGGTATCGTGTAGAATAATCCACTACCACTAGGATATACTTTTTCCCTGTGGAACTTGGGGTACTCAGAGGACCTACAATATCCATAGCTGTCCACAATGCTAGAAGTCTAAATCTCAAAATGCACTCACTCGAGGCACTCCTTAAAATGGAGAACATTGATATCTGTGCAGTGACTGAGACCTGGTTCAAGGCTCCAGAGAGCACCCCTGCACTAAAAGACTATAACTCATACCACACTTTTCGGCCATGTAACCTGGACTGGAACACCAAAGGCAGAGGTGTGTTCATATTCATTAAGGATATACACACCTCCAGGCTAGTTGCTCAGCATAATGCAGCCAAGGTTATCCAAGTGCAACTATCTCTAAGCAAAACTGCAATCCTAATTGTAGCTTGCTACAGATCCCCCACCATGCACCAGGATTCCCATTCCTCTTTTCTTGATGTACTTGAAAATATTAGGGTTTAACCAAGCACACTAATAATGAGTGATTTCAACCACCCCACCCTTAACTGGGAAAACTACTCATGTACCAACTCCTTTGCTCAACGCTTTTTGGAATTCATAAACCAGGGGCAACAATATCCTAGATCTAGTCATTACTAACATGAGTGACCAGTGTTCCACACCTGAAGTCAATGCCTCATTTGTCCGATCCAACCATAAGCTAATTACCCTAGATATCCACATCCTGTCCCACATCCCATTAAGGAAACCATGGTAAAAAAATTCTCCAAAGCCAAATTCATGCTTCTTAAGACAGAAGTGGGGAACTTCATGACACCCATGCAGATGGACAATACAGTTATGACTACTGAATCCTACACAATTGCACTTTATAAGCACTTACACAAGTGCATGGATCATGCTATCCCAAACAGAACCAAAATGCTATCCTCCAAAAAACAGGAAGGCAATCTGGTGGTCCCTAGCCATAAACAAACTGTACAACAGAAGGAAGAAAATGTTGCAAAAGTGAGTAAAATCCCATGAGTGGAGGAGATCCATGGTCAGCCTCAGTAAGAAGCTGTGATCTCTGATAAAATCCTCCAAAGCTAGTTATGAAAACAAAATTGCCACTGATTCTAAAGACAATCACAAAACATTCTATATCTATGTCAAGAGTCTCAATGGCAACACTCAGATCTGCTCTGAGTTACAGCACAATGGCACTAAATATACAGACCCAATTGATATTGCCAACATCCTGGTAGATAGGTTCAGTGCTAACTTTACCCCCCTCTCACCCCCTAAAGAGCCCATCTCTATTTATTTATTTATTTTACATTTGTTAACCGGGGCTGTCTGACTGAGCTGAAAAGGCTCTTTTTCAGCAGAGGCCCGGGGAGAAAAGCTCCACAAAGAAAAATTGCAGACACATTTACTGATTTAGACATGATCAGTATACACACAAATTACAACAGACATGTTTTACAGTGGTAAGCGGTCATAAACAGTTACAGTGGAGAGAACAAACAAAAAAATATTAATTTTAAAAATAAAGGTAAGTAATAGATTTGTGGTGTACAGCTGAAATTTGGAACATAGGTAGAATACATACATAGTACACAGGTACAGTACATACATTGTTGATTAGCCAGTGTTTGTGAGTAAGACTGAAAACTATTATCAAGTGCTCTAGATTTAGTATGTATATGTTATCTGCTTTCACTAGCCTGGGGAGCAATCATGGCACTGCCAACTTTGCTTGAGATGTTGCCTGATGAGGTCTTTAAAGGAGGCTTTGGATGATGTGTTATGAATGCTAGTAGGGCAGAGTTCCATTTTTTAGCCACTGAACTACTATATAGTGCATCTCCAAAGCTATTGTAGCTGCCGGCGACTTCTAATAGTAGTTTGCTTGATGATCTAAGAGGCCTTTTGGCTGAGTGATGTTGTACTAGGTTTTTGAGGGCAGGACACTTATTGGGGAGGTAACAGATAGAATGACAGAGGCAGAGCTGATTGTAGGTTAGGAGGTTGGGCAGTTCAAGTGAGTGGAGCTGTCTCAAAGCAGTACATTGATGAGTTCTATATGAGCAATTTGCAGCAAAGCGGGCAATTCTGTTATAGCATGCTTTCATTTTGCTTAGTTCAGTTTTGTTGAGATTAGTCAGAATGGGAGATGCATAGAGTAGGGTGGATAGAAGTTGGGAGCGAGCAATGGCTGATCTTGTGTTGTTGTTAAGAAATGGCTTGATACGGTAGAGTGACCCATGTTTGGCATGTACTTTTTTAATAGTTAAGTTGAGATGACTATCAAATTTTAGGTGGGAGTCTATGGTTATTCCCAGTAGCTTAGTCTGTGCCACTGGAGCAATTGGAGTAGCATTTGTGGAGTAGATAGTGAATTGATTGTTAGTGTTTTTGTTAGAACTGGTTATAATCATAAGCTGAGTTTTCTTTGGATTGAGGATAAGTTGGGCTTTGGTAAGGTAGTTTTCAACATCAGAGAATACTAGTTAAGTTGTTTGCAGGAGGGTGGGAATGTTTTGTGCAGCACAGATTAAGGTAGTGTCATCTGCATACTGAATTATAGACGCATGCTGTGTGGAGGTATGGAGGTCATTTGTGAAGACTGTGAATAGTGGTCCTAAGATAGAACCCTGTGGGACTCCTATAGTTATGGGCAGCTGAGGAGAGAGAGAATTTTCCCATTTCACGGCTTGGTACCTGTCAGTTAAGTAGCTTTGGAACCAGGTAAGAGTGGAATTTGATAGATGATATTGGTTTAGTTTGTTTAGCAGAATTTGGTGTGAGACTGTGTCAAATGCTTTGGACATATCCAAAAAAAGAGTTGACACTTGTAGGCCTTCATTTTTGAGATGGTTTACTGTGTCTGTGAAGCAGAGGAGGGCTGTAGTGGTACTATGGGCAGGTCTGAAACCATGCTGAGTAGGTGACAGGATGTTGCTATCTAGGAGATAGTTTAGCATCTGGGTATGAATGCATTTTTCTAGGATTTTGGCCAGGGGGGAGAGTAAAGCAATGGGTCTGTAGTTAAGTTCAGTGGAGGTCCCGCCTTTATGTATGGGTGTAACATAGGATATTTTCCAGAGTTTGGGCACATAGTTTTCAACAATTGATCTGTTTATGAGAGTGGAGACTGGGATAGCAATAGCATCTGCTGTGAGTTTCAAGAAATAGCTGGGGAGTAGGTCGGCTGCTGTTGATGAGGTTTTTAGTTTGGAGAGCATGCTTTTGATTGAAGTGGTGGAAACTGTTTTGAGTGTAAAGCTTGTATTAGTGTTATTTGTGTTGGGGGGATAGTGAGGAAGGAACTGTCCTGTGATACTAAGGATAGAATTGAGTTCACAAAGTGGGAGTTAAATTATGTTTCGATGGGAACTTTAGTGTCGGGGGTAGTTGGTTTGGGGGTAGCCTTTTGGGTGGATTTTAGTAGCTGGTTTACATTTTTCCAAAATTTTTGTGCGTTGTGTTGGTATTTAGTTTGTAATGTTGTGTAGTAGGATTTTTTGTCCAGCTTAATGCATTTTTTTGCACGGTTGCGCAGTTCTTGGTATTTAGTTAGGCTTTGTGTTTCTTTGTTTTTTTGATAGTAAAGCCAGGCAATGTCTCTGGACTTGAGAATTTATTTGGTTTCTTTACTGAGCCAAGGGTTTATAGAGGTTCTAACCTTGATTTTGCGCAATGGAGCGACAGTGTCTAGGTGTTGTAGAAATGTTTTGTTGAAATATGCTACAGCCTGGTCAAGTGGGAGGGTTTTTAGGGGGGTCCAGTCACAGTTACAGAGTAAAGTGTTGAGGACCTCAGGAGAGAATTTTTTTTGTGTTTCTAGTGGATATATAGTTAGTGGTTTTGCATATGCTTGTTCTACTACATATAAAGTATATTATGTTATGGTCACTTAAGGTGTCTGGGAGACTGCCTGTGTGAGAGTACAATGTGGGGTTGTTAGTTAGGACCCAGTCAAGGATGGATTCCCTTTTAGATTTTTTATCACATCTAGTTGGAATTTGGACTAGCTGCTGGTAGCCATGGAGATTTATTGGATTACTTGGTGGCTCTGATATACAGGTGAACCAATCTAGGTTGAAGTTCCCCAGAATAAGGGTTTCTTGTGAGTATGTGGAAGAGCACCAGGATAAGAAGTCTTCAAGGCTAGCAGGTGTATTACCAGGTGGAATATAGATCACAATTGTGGTGATGACCTTTTTAGGGTGAAGTTGAATTTGTGAGATAAGTATGTCCCAATTATTACCAGATATTTAACGGACATTAACTATAACGGAAGAATGCAAAGTTCCTGTAATCACAGGTAAAAAACACACTCTCCAAAGCCAAGAACACAGCATCCATGGGACCAGACAACATCCCAGGCTGCATTCTACATGAACTACAGAACGAACTGACACCCCACCTATGTACCATGTTCAATCATAGCCTCACCTTAGGCTTTGTGCCTGCTGAATGGCACACAGCAACAGTTATCCAACTTCACAAGGGGGGAGCCATCACGGACCCTGGGAACTACTGCCCCATTAGCCTGACGAGCCTGGTCTGCAAGGCCATGGAACGTATCATCATGGAACTTATAAACAAAGACATTGGTAGTCTCCAAACCCTGGACACCACCCAGTTCAGGTTTGTAAAAGGCAGATCATGTCTCCTAAACCTGATAGACTTCTTTGAAGCAGTCACCAAAGCTGTAGACGAGCAGATGGCAATGTTGCAACAATTTTGAAGTTCACATTTTACAGAATTTTCTTTCATTTAAGAACCCAAGCCTGTATTTTACATTTATATATACAAATAATATATACATATATATAATATATAGAATTATGTATCAAATTCTATTTGACTAGGCTGGCAGCCTTTGCCCATCTTTCCCTACTCTTCACACCTCATATGTGGCATGCAATGCATTATCACAATAAAACAAATATGTTATCTGAAGCATTACATTTAAGTCCACATCTTAACAACTACAAGCTATAATTATTGATTGCTCAGTAGTAATCCTTGCAATTGCATTTATTGCAAATAAGCTTGGTCAAATTATGCAAATGACAGTTAACAGCAGGGCATTTATGCCACTTGTATTGATTTTAATTTATTTAATGTTATTAAAGAATTTGCAGTATTGTATAGTTGTTACTCATGGTATTTGAACCCACAAACTCTGACTACAGTCTTATACATGACTTCTAAAGTAGGTTTGTGCTACAGACTTATGCATGCATACTTGCTTTTACAGTTAGGATATGCATGCTTACTTTACTACTACTGTGCAGAAAACAAAATATGTTTTTTTATCTTTTAAGGCTACAGTAATACTTCTCTTGTGCTGCATAAGTACCACTCGCTCCCTCAGTCTCTCCAGATGATCAGCATGAGCCTACTTATTCACTGCAATTTCTAGATTAGCTGTGAAAAGAAAAGAAAAGAACATAAGAGCACCACGCATACCAGTTTCACCTATATTTAGCTTTCAGTGTATTATAAAGTCTCTTTATTAGCATATTAACGCAACTGTGGGATGTCTCTATTTAAAACTCATCCAAACACTGGCTGAGTGTATCTCTCTTGTGCCTTTTTAGGTAATTTAAATGGTACCTACACTGTTCTCCAGTGCGTAGGATACCAGTCTCAATGGATACAGACTTGACCAGACTATTCCAAGCCTCAGACTTGTACTTGGAACCATAACAGTCCCCCTGCAGAAGCCTTTGGCTGTGATGTTTTACTAGAAGTCCAGTAAATATTCTTGACTCTTGTACACCCCACCTCTCCTCCCTAAATTGTGGACAATTCCCTCTAACACCAGATATGTCTAATCCCAAAACAATAGCAAATAATGATTCATCACCAGTTCCTGTTATTGTGTTAACTGGTTGTGGGTAACCTGAGAAACAATGCCAAACATGCTTATGCAATGTTAAGTGGATAACAACAGTTAAAATCAGGGAGAAAAGCAATTTCTTTAAAGTGGAAGGTTAATCTGACACCCAACATTAGTTTGAGGGGTGTCTGCTGCTGTAAATGTTAGGTGATTTAACTTTGCTGACATGCACTGGGGGCATGAATGTCCTGACCTGATACATGTTTGGTTTGCTTTACACACTGCTAAAATTGATTATTGCAGTGTGGAATTCAAACCTACGCATAAGAGACAAAACAGTTTCCTCAACAATGATGATTTTCCATCTTTGCCACATAAGAAGTGCTTCTCAGACATAGTCATGAATCATTCATAAATACAGATAACACACTGAGGTGTTAACCATGTTTGTGTATGACCTGACAAGGTTCTTATGTACAGATTCATTTGTGTATGTGTCTTGTTTAAATGTGAAGGCCATACAAGTCCAGGTAGCAGAATTTTCTTACAGAAACATATTAGACAGTATACTCTCATTCATACATCTGAACCTTCAAAACTCATTAAGGGTGTCTTATCTCTCATACATATAATTCATAGCTGCTCCATTATTTATAATTATGGACAGTATAACATGTTATAAGTGATATTTAATATAATGTGAAATGGAACAACAGTAAAATGTCTGGAATTTCCTGTATTAGAACCCAGAACCATGTGTGTGGCAGCCCTACACTTACACCTGTTGCCACAAAAAATATTTAAATTACACCTGCATGTTCTCCTTTTCATTACTATAATCTGGACTATCACAACAGTAAAAATATGCTAGACCTCCTGTATTAGAACTCAGGACCATTTGTAGTACAGCCCTATACTTAACTCTGCTGCCACAATGGTTATATAATAGTTGCATGATTCCCTATTCAGTCTTAGGTTATGTGTGTTAACTGCTATACACCATTTATTGTGTTTGCACAGTGCCCAACAGAATAAATAGAATGTATCCATTTTGAAATTGTTGACAGTCTGCATCCTCTCTGCAGGTGCTCGATGTCTGCGGATGTTGGGGAAGCTTGCTAACCACAACACAACATCACTTAGCCGTGTTGCATGACTGAAAGCAAAAACATCAACAATGTATCCTTTTTGACCTTTACACTGTCTACGCCCTGTCTGCAGGTGTTCTGTCTGCTTCCTGTGTGGGTCACTATTCCACGTTTGTGCACTGCAAAGCACTGTGCAAACAAGATAAGCACAGGTAAACTTGTGCATTGTGTTTCTACATTTCCATTGTTTGTGCTAAGCCGTGCATGGCACAAACAACATTAGCATTAAAAAAGGGGGAAAAATAGGTGAAATAAATAAAAAAAAATCTGTTAAATAAACAAAACTACAAAATGTATGTAGGTACATGTGAAATATTTTTACATAGGTCTAGGTTTGAACTCTCACCCCAGTGAACCTTCAAAACACTGTAAGGGTGTCTTATCCCTCTTTGCCACACAAACTGATTTGTAGCAGAAAAATAAATATATTGGGCATGCAACCAATTGCAACATCATCCCCAGTACTAACAAAACATACGACAGTTATTTGTACATGAATTAATTTCAGATGTAGAGCACTGAGTGATCGCACAATCATTTATGACTATTGCTTGCATAAATGCATCTCTGTCTTAGCTCTCTGTGATTGTTGCTATTCTTGTCGAATATGTCCAACAATCTGAGGCATGCAGTCTGTAAGGCATTCTGTATCATTGTCTTTAAAATGTGTGAGGATATTAAATGGCAATAATATACAGTTGTCAGGAAATGAAGGGGAGGTTGGATGTTACTAAGCAGAAACTGTGAAATGTGTGCTGCTTACTTACATTTGAAACCTTATAAGGGCAGCTAGAATGACATCTGAATTTTCTGATATGGTACTAGAAATGGATGTTATAGGGAATATGTTTAAGACAAGGGGTTACCCCATGGGGATGATATCAGATATTAAAGAATATGTGATAAAAGAATGGGGAAAAATATAAACCCATATTAGGAACTGGGATAAATCACATTCAAGGGGTAAATGTGACAAATAAAGACATGGGTTTTAATGAGTTTACTAGGGCATGTATTTTTCAATATGCCCCCCAAGTCAGAGACATTAAGAAAATAATAGAAAATAACTGGAACATATTGAAAACTGATGATAGTGTATTTAAGACAGTGGGGGGGGGGTGCACCCAAATGTGTATCTAAAAATGGATGTAATTTGAAAATGAGACTAGAAAAGAAAATCATGGATATCAACCTCAGGCATAAATCCATAGGTACCACAAAATGTGGGAGTTGTAATCAATGTAGGTTAATTATTAGGGTACCTTATTTAATTTTGGATGACAAAAATAGAACAGAGGTTAGATTTCGAAAAGGTAATTGTAGAGCCTCCCACTTAGTTTATCTGGCAAAGTGTACTAAATGCCCCTGTTTTTATGTAGGGAGGACGGAGAGATGTCTTAGAAATAGAATTTATGACCTTTGTTATAAAATAAAAAAACAGGATACAAACAATGCCTTATGGAGACATCTTAGTGGTAACAAACACTGTGATTCCTTTAATTTTGGCATCTTAGAATGTATAAAATCAAATCCAAGAGGGGGAAGTATGAAGTACAAACTTGGAGAAAAGGAAACTAGGTGGCAGATTAAACTCAACGCCTCTGTTGATCCTGGACTTAATGAAACTATCTCTATTAAACCTATTTTGGAAAATAGAGGGTAGTAGAGATAGCCCAGAGACTATACAACAGGTTCAGTTAAAGTAAGGATGATTTTCATTGTGGCACACATGTCATTATTACATATTTTTTACTGTTATACACATTATTATGTGGCAAGCAATTGTTTTTAACATGGTTCACAAGTATTGGAAGTTTTAATGGATATGAATTGTTGTTTCTTTGTACACAAAAAAGGCAATTGACAAGGAAATTAAGCACTGAGCACTTTAAATTTTCATCACATTTTAAATTATTTTATTTAATTGATGCAATTGATTGGTCTATGCTTGTATTTAAGTGGGTAGTGGCAAGAAAGATTAGTTCTGAGGAAGTCTACATAGAGTAGATGAACGCGCTTAACTCTTTGTATGTAATGGATTTTAGCTTTTTTATTTCTTAATAAACGCATTCAGTGAAAAGAAGTTGGTGTTCAGTGCTGCTATACATTAGACTGTGAGCGGATTTTGGTGCTATTTTGTTATACCGTCGACCGTTCCAGGTACCATTCATTTTTCTACATTTGAAACCTTGATGTAATTATTTCTACACTTTGTAAGTGTAACCTGGCTGACACACCCACTGGAGGTAGGGAAGTCTGAATTGCTGTTGTGTTTTCCTTCTCCCAACCAATAATCATTCACAGTTGCAATCCATTAGTAACAAACATTGAGGAAGTGCCTGCACTATGTTCACATTTGCTACATGGAGCAAAGTATTTCTGATACTGCAATTTTAATGAGGTCACATCTCATTTGCAGCTTCATCATGCTCATAGCTCTAAATCTACACTATAATAGGGTACCGAGTAGCTAGGGAACCTGAAAGTGAGGAGACATGTTTATATGGATAACACAGAAGAAGGTATTACTTTAGGAATTATTTACACAGAAGACTACTGATCATAATAAGGCATGCTTGCATTTTTCAGTTATATACTGGATATGCTGAAGTATCAGTAAGAAAAATCTGATTTATATATATATATATATATATATATATATGTACACATTAGCAAATGCTAATTTATCTATATACATTTCTTAGAAATGTACTGATGGCATAGGCATGTTTGTCAGGGCATTTTACTGTCTCAGATGCACAGCCTTATTAACTGTCATCACAAGTGCTAATGTTATAACCGTTTTTGTCTTTAAACTCTTCTATTGTTATTTCTGGGAAATGTAAATGCCCTATATTGTCAATGACACAGGGCTGTTAGTCTTCTAGGATGGCCAATACACACCACTACAGGAGTGCTGGCCACAGGTAGACATGATTGGCAATTGCATAAAATGGGATGTTCTATGGAAAATGTGTACACATGTTTCAGGGACAGTTTATTTGCTAGGACTTTTAACATTTTACTGATGATTTGTAAGCAACATGTGTCATTTTCCTGAAGTTGTGGGGGTGGGGCAGCCAAGTTACATTTCTGTGTTGGCACAAACAAGATTTGCTATTATTACTCTCCTTGTTTTGGATCCAACCTTGCTTTTTTGTGATTGTAATACATTATAACCACACAATTCCTTTTTTTATATTGGAATATCTTCACTGTTTTATGTTCCTCCTGTAGATAATAGTGAAATACTACCTTGTATGTGTTATATCAAAGCAGGTCTTTTATTTATGCGATTCTTATGTATATTATCCTTCTTTTCTGCTTTATGTCACCTAGGCTTATGCCACCCAGGCTTCCCCAATCACAACCCCTCTCCCCCCTTCAGTGACAGAATTAAGTAATTGTGGAAGGATTTAGGTGACATGGTGCTTTTCTTCTTGAGAGAGGACATGGGGGTATTTTTGCCAGAATGCAAATTTGGCAGCAGATAGTGACTGATGTGAATACAGTAGCTGGCCAAAGCAGGACATATGATCAGGTGCACCATAGAGCCACTGACATGATTTCATCAGCCTGGAGGAGAGCAGCTGCAGTGGGCCATGAATTGATGGCTCCCAGGGGTGGGCAGGCTGCTACAGAGTCACCACTGACACCTAATGAAGAGTTACAGTTCACCGTCATGGATCCAGATAGCTCACTAGAAAGTACACAACAGCATGTCATTGACGTTAGCCCTGCTGTTTCAGGGAGGACAAGTATGTCTCAAGAGGAACTTCCAGGTTGACTTACCTATCTCAATTGTTAAATACTTCTTGTATAGCAAAATATTGGCAGCAATATTTAAGTTCTGCTTAACGTTAAATTTATTTTGAGGGGGGGGTAGCTGTAGCTTGATACAGTTAACAACACATTCTAGTTGATTACACATGGACTTTGGGTGGATGTGTCATCCAAGTTCTTGTTAAAAATATCATTAATGGACATATAAAGGGCAAAATGTTTTAACCCTCTGTGTTACTGTTCACTGCCATGATGGTGTCCTTACCTTTTGCTTAACTTCTTCCAGGACCATCCAGCATAGGGAGCCTACAATCATCTGCACATATTAAGCCAAACATTTTTTTGCCAGTACTAATGAGCAGTTCAAAGAAATATTTAGTTTTTGATATGGGTGTCAAGACTGTTGTGTGTATTGCTGTACTGTCTGTAATAGTGGCACCATTGTTAGTTTGTTAATATAATGGACTATAGTAGAGTAGGTATTAATTTTTTCCTGTATTTGTTGCTTATTATCATAGGTGATCCTGACAGTGAAAGTGTGGGACTCCAACCACCTGATGTCAGAGTATCAGCAGACTCTGAGGATGCTGATGGTGACCAAGCAGAGGCACAGTCAGTGGGGTGAAGAGGTTGAATCTGACACTAAGGTTGACATTCAGCCATCACCTGTAATTCCACTGAATACAGCCAGTAGTTCTATGCCGACTCATTCCATTGAGCTCTCAGATATTGGATAGGTGGTGGGTGAGAGGTTAAATCCAGGTAGTGTGGTTACTGTGGATTCAGTGCCTGTTGACTCTGGCCATAGCCAAAGTGAGGGTGAGCTATACAAGAGGGCTGTTAGAGGTGTGAGAGTCCTCAGAGTAGGCCTGCTGTCCAGGCTCCCCCCTGATGTAGGTATGTCTTCCTGTCTCATTTGATGTATGTTTAGTGCCATTATGGAGGTGCAGGCAATAGGTCCTCCAGAGAGATTATTAGGGTTATAGATGTGGCACAAGCTGACATGCGTGACTGCATACACAGTGTTGCTGATTCAATGGATGATATGAATGACATGTTGGAACGAGTGATATCTGTGATGGAGACAGCATCCATGTGGGTGTAGGTCAGCCACATCATTTGATGTTAGCCAATGTGGCCATGCCTGATCATGCTTCCATAGTGGCACTACTTCCACTGCTCCATCAGTGGTGAGTTTTCCACACCCAGACATGGCAGACCATGGGGTCATGGTCCTGTGCTTATTCACGAGGGGACTCATCCAGCAAACACCAGTCACATTCACATAGCAGCAGTGCATCTGACTGTGGGTGTGAATGTGCCAGTGCAAGTCCTGGCAGAACTGGTTCTCATGGTCTGGTAAGACAATGATGAACTGTCAACTCTACCATGCATGGCTCATACCTGTCCAACATACCAAGACGTAGAGCTACCAACAGAGCTTGGCTGTGCTCTCAGACACTGACATACCAATTTCATCTGAATGGCCCCTACAGATACACATACACAACAGTTACATGGTTCAGCCATGAAGCTTAAAGCTTATTCTGTCTCACTGGCCATTTGTTAATTTATGCACTTGTCTGCCCACTTCTCTTTCTTACTCACACACACTCACTTACCTTTTGTGTCAGCCTAGGCTTCCTGCCTCCCCAGACAATACTCTGTGGAAGTGATGATAACTGTGCCATTGCCTTGTTTTTTTATACTTTGGATTCAGGGATACATAAGCTTTGTGTCTGATGCTCAGGGTGCATAGCTGACTTAGTGCTTAGTATATCTGTGTTTGTGGTGTTGTTTTGCTAATAGTATTTTTGACATATTTTGGTCTTAGAATGTTAGACAGTTGATAGAATCAAAACAGTGTTTTGCCTCAGTATTTTTAAGAATCTTCTGAGGGTTGTAAAGTCTGAAACTGAAATGTGTATCATTACTTTCTAACATTTATCTTTAATGATTTTCCAGTACAAAAGTATGAGGCCAAACTGAGGAAATTCGGTGACCATCAGTACATTCGAGAGGTATGAATGTGTGATTGATTGAGGACACATGTATTCACATGGGTCTACTTGAGATTACCAAAATCTCAGTAGACTGACACACTAAACATCGAGCTGAAAAGCTCAACGTGTCAGATGACCGATAAGTAAGAATGCCAACTTGCAAATGGTCGACAGTCCAACTTGAGCAAAACAGGAAATCCACTATTGTGGACGTTGTAGTGTGATCTCGGAGTTGGTATATTTAAACTGCGGGAGGTATGGAGGGGGTGAAGTCCCCCATGGGGACATGAAATGTGAAGGTAAGTGTTTTAGATTTTTTATTTGTAGTGTATGTTTTGTTTTAGTGGTAAGGGTTTAGTTTAGTTTAGTTTAGTTTAGTTTAGTTTAGTTTAGTTTAGTTTAGATGGTGGGTAGGGTGTGAGTGAGGGGAACTAGGTAGTTTTATGTCGAGTGCTGTGTTTTTTCTTTTGTATGTTGTTTGTGTGTGTTGTTGATTGTATGTCTTACAGAGGTGTGTCAGGGTTTTGAAGTGTCGGTATTGTGTGTGTTGGGTACGTGCGGTTTCGGTGTTGTGAAATGTCGGTGTTGTCGGCTGGGTGTTTTGCATGTCAGTTATGTGGGATGTCAGGTAAGTAAAGTAGACCCATTCACATAAGTCTCTGATGTCACATGTTAAAGTCATTGCTGATCAAATTACTCACCTTTGACTTACTTACATTATGAAGTTACAGCATGCATGGGTATGCCAGTTCTGTTTTAACACTCCAGGGTCAACACTTACCTTGTAAATCCAGCAGTTTCTGCAAATTTAGTTCAGGACTGACTCTGTCTAATGCTAGCAGTACACAGCCATTACATGAGTAGATAAAGGTTGTGAGCACTGCCTGACATCAATGTTACTATATGTATGTGCATAAGATGAAGGTTTTAGTCCCTTAAGTGGTGAGTGCATGTGCTACGCATTGCCTCTTAACCAATGTGAGGGCATATTGAGTATGGCAACATCTGCCTACATCCACAGCAGCTGCTGGATCCCCTCTGACTCATCACCTGCATGTGGCTGTGGTTACCTTGCTACTGGTGGTGGGATGTGTTCCCCTACCCTTTGTTGATCCTGCTGAAGCTGTTTTCTCAGGATGATGATTTAAAGCATGGTACAGACATGAAGATGTCAGTACATGTACGTGGATTGTACTGCAGAACTCCCCCAGATGTATCTATGGACAAGAACTGTGACTTCAACAGCCCAAACACATGCTCTACAATATTGCTGGTTTGAGCATGTGCCTCATTATGGCATTCTTCTGCAGGTGTGTGTGCATTTCAGATGGGCATCATTAGCTACTGTTCCAATTCATAACCTCCATCCCCCAGTCAATGACCTTGTGGGATATCACCCCTAGTGAACATTTGATACAGTTTGGAGGTGTGCCAGATATATGAGTGACGGTAACTGCCTGGGTCGCCAGCATACACATTCAAGATGATTCCCTTAACATTACACACAACTTGGCAGTTAATGGAGTGGAAGCCCTTTCTATGTATGCAGACCCTTCCCTGTTTGCCAGGTTGTTCCTTGATTTCTGTATTTGTACAGTCTACGGCACTGAGTACCTCAGCTTAGTGTGGTATGGGGTAGAACTCTTGCATATTTGTGGCCCTGTCCTCAGGAGTATGGGGAAAATATATCTGGTCACTGGCATGTTAGAGCGTAGCATTCAGGAAATGATGGAAGATCCTGGATGCTGATGTCTGTGACACCTCCAGCATGTCCTTTGTTGGTCTCCGAAAGGTCCCTGTAGCTATAATTCTAAGTGCTACACATACCTTTGTCTCTACTGTTATGGGTTCCCCTCGGTTTGGCCTGGATCAGAGTCGAGGACAACAGAGGTTGCAGAGTTCCTGTAGTGTACCTCTATCTGCCTTGTAGTGCTTTACAATTTCCACCTCATGCAGATTGTGATAATCTAACTGGGGACTGAAAACTCTTCTTCTGGGCTATGGTCTATTAGGAGCAGGAGCAGCAGCATAGACTTCAGTCTGTTGCACATACTCCTTTCCATGGCTGTATTCCAAGTTTTGGAATTCACAGGTAAAGCCAACCCGGAGACTACATGGTTGCTTTATAGCTTGTTGAATAGCTCCTCCATTTTGGATTGGTTGATTAGCATACCATTCAGCTGCTTATGTTGTAATTAGCATGCCATGGTATTTACCATGGTTGCATGGCTCTACACACCATGTAGAGCTGCTTACTGAATACAAGACAGTGTGCTACTGTGTGTGCGATGTGGCGGGAAGTGCACACACTGTTAGCAGACCATGTATGGTTTATTGAATCTGCCCTTGTCTTTATTTTCTCTTTTGATTTTATGGTGTCATTCGATAATACCTGTACAATAATGAGTGTCCTAATATTGAATAGAGATCCAGCCGGATACCCAAGTTTTAGAAAAATAAGACATTCTGTGTGATAGTTCATTCATAAGTTCTCAATTTGGTTGAAGCAGAGTGCGATGTCTACTGATTATAAAAATCACTAAAGATGGTGACTACATATCTGGTGGAAGACATTCTACTGGCAGATAAGTTTAACATGCTGTTCCAGAAAATTATAAACCGAAGGGTGCTTATCAGATCCACACATATGCATAAAGGTGGACATTTAGGAGGTGGATGTCAGAGAAAATATCATTGACGAAAAGAGTAAATTGAAGATAGTCAAGTCCAGCTCTTAGATAAGAATTAGTATTCACCAAATTGTTTGGGGAAATGGTGGAAATTCTCATTGTCATACTATAGCTGATTAGAGGCTTTGTAATGCATTCTACAGTAGAAGGGTTAAATCTAAACAAACAAAGTACAGTCGACTCTGTGATTGTCTAGTGCATAGGATTTGGTGCTCTCGCCCCTACAACATGGGTTTGATTACAAGGTTGGGGGAAGAATTTCTTTAGATTTTTTAAGATGATTCAGATAAAGTACAGTGGTTAGGATTCCTGTTTTTTTTTTTTTTTTTTTTTTTTTTTTTTACCCAGGTGGTCCAGGAATGACTCACAGTACAGCCATACACCACTCAATAATCAGACCTAGTTCATTGACTCTGTAGAGAGATGGTTCTTTGTGCCTATGGGTCGGTTCTATCTCTGCTGTATCAAATGTCCTCTGAGCATGTTGCATAAGGCTGAAGGCAATCTACTCTGTGATGCATCAAGGCAACTTGTATTCAAACTGAATTTATTATCTGTTAAAAGCGTATTCCTTTACTTCAGTACTGCATCAGAAATTGGTCCCTGTATTGCATTTTCAAATAAATTAGTTTGCATGGAAATACTTGTGCCATTTCTTTAACATGGTAAACATTGTAGAGAAATCAAAAAATCATAGCTGAAGAATTATTACTATTAGTTAGTTAGTTAGTTAGTTAGTTAGTTAGTTAGTTAGTTAGTTAGCTAGTTAGTTATTATCACAAAGCCATATCCATTTTCTTTCACATTTGACAAAGCAATAGTTAACAGTAAAGTAAATCGGCATGAAAACTGTCTGGTAGCCTGTCCTCCTTTGTCACTTGTAATGCTACTTGTAAGGGCATCTTCCCTATCAGAGTTTAGAACTGTGGTAAACATTTAGAAATATTTTAAATAAGATTAAGAATTCTTTCAAATGAAACAGCACCATGGTGTAGAAGGATAAAACACTAACTATGGCCCAGAAAACCTGGATTCAATCAGCAGCTTGGCCATCTGAGATTTTGGTAAGTAGGGATGGACATGCCCAACCTGGTGGATGGGGGCATTCTTGTAGTGATTATATGAGGGGAGGTATGGCCCAATGGGCAGAATAGCCCTCAGACATAAAAGGAAAATGTGGGGGACAAGAAGGGTATGTAGCAAATGAAAATATCCTCAGTGTAAGCAATCAATGATACAACCCCCAGGATTCGATCAGGTTCCCTTGCCAATCTGAGCCTTAGAATGCTGAAGGTTTGGAAACTATAAGAGAGGTTGGTAAATTTAACAATGGATGAGTGCACAGGGGGTAAGCTAGATAACAGAGGGGAAATAAAAAAAAAAGATTTATCCAAAAGCTGTCAAAAATAAAATGTTTTTAAATGTTAAAGATACTGCATTCAATTAGAAACTGGCAAAAGACAAAGAGATACCAATGAGAAGCTATGAATATAGTGAATAAAGCATATTTGGGTTATAGTCCCTCAATCACTGTTTGCACACTGAGGGGAATTAGAGACATCTGCACAGCCACTGGGTTCAGGTTATCTTTAGAAAAAATGTGGTTTCATCTTGCAAACTCCATTCATTGACAATAGATAAACATCAGTATTTTTATCTATCAATTTCACGGAAATTAATATTGATATTCAACAAGAGAGGTGACAGCTTTAAATAAAACCTGGTACAATATGTTTTATTTTTCTTTGCAATCACTTGTGAGCAATGACTAGTTTGGATATGCACTCCTGTACTGTGATATCCCTATGAGCTCTGCTTCACCCTGCAAGCTGGCAATCCATTAGGAGGGGCAGAGGGACCTGAGAAGGGAAGTGGTCAGAAGCATAGGGTGTGGATTGATCATTTAATCACTGTCCTCCATACATTCTGAAGAAGTGTAGAAGATGATGTGTATAATTTTTGTGATTCTAGGAGTGACTCTACCCAAGCCCAAGGGCTGAAATAACATTCATCCCTATGCACTTATACTGTATCCATTTGCTTGTTGGGTGTCCAGTGGAGTAAGAATGAATGTCCTAGCACTACCTGCACTTTCCCAGGCCTCTCACCCCTGAGGAAGATGGGTAGGTTTAGCCTCATACTCCTTGCATGCCGCCCTGCCAGCTTCAGTAGCAGATGAACCACTACCTGAACTCATATTGCCCTGAATCATTGTCAGTGCAATATTTCTCTATGCTAGTAGGGCTGGCAAAACCTGCTGCAAATATTTTGTATTTAGTGGTGAACTGAACAATACAGACATACAACTAAACATGAAAGAAAAACACGGTACGGTTAAAAAAAACTAAACATTGTGGGAAGTAAATGCAATTCCTCAGGAACACATCTGTAGCACATGGAGTCTTCTTTGAAGCTACTGAAGTGATTTCCTTTCCATTTGATAATGACATTTTTCTCCTTCTTAAGGTCAATGGAATGTTATTCCAATCCTTCCTCATGCCACTCTACTGTCCGTCATCTTTAAATATTTATTTTGATTTCTTAGTTACGGTTTGAAATTTTGCATAGCAATAATATTTAGGGAACTTGTTTTTACTAAATGATAAGCAAATGTCTCTTCACACATTTAATATACTGCACTTGGTGTCTGACCATTTGAGTGCTATTTTATTGTTGATTATAGAAGGTACACTTCATGTTTACTGAGTCACATTTACTGTAAAGTATTATAGAAGGTGTGATTTGCATTTACTGAGTCACATTTCTGCGATGTAGAAGCATTATAGAAGGTGCTCTTCATGTTTACTGAGTCACATTGCTACAATGTAGAAGCATTATAGAGAGTGCTCTTCATGTTTACTGAGTCACATTGCTGCAATGTAGAAGCAGTGATGGGTTGCAGGAGCTAATGGAAAAAAAATGTTAGCACAATTTAAATCACTTCAACAACTGCAGTTCTACCTTTACTTTCTACGTTCCTCTGAATTATAATTCAGGTACTGTAGCAAGGATATCAGATAAGGTGTGAAATAGCATTATCAGAAAGCAGTCATCAGGCAGTTTGGATCAAATATCTTTATGTTAAAATGCACATAAAAGGCGACAGCTCTAGTACTCTATCAAAAAATCAGCACTGTGGCTTTTCTTAGGAACATATAATAATTCCACATTTTCTAAAACAAGCATTATATTCATTATCTTTTTTTTCCCTGTGGTTCAGTACTTCTCTCACTAATAATTTAAAACATAATTATACATTGATATCGGAGTATCATATTTTCATTCAGTCAGGTATATCCAGCAGGAACTGCATTTCTTATTACTGAACTTTAAATAGTAATAATAGATTATGTTGACATAGTTAACCTGATATCACTTTAAATAAAAAAGCTGGATTAACATTTATTTGATTTATCTTTAGGTATTAAATTAAGAATTTAATTACATTTCAAACTTCTTTTTCATTGCATTTCTTTAAGTAATTTGAAGCTCTTCTGTGTTTTTTCTCATGACCAGTTAATTAATATGCAACAGTTACATTATTGAATGTGAAATATCCATAATCAAAATCCAAATAATTAGTCTCAGTGTTAAACTTAAGGTGTCTTATATGGATACTTGATAAGGCTGCAACATTATGTGGTATATGTCAGTGAATTTCTGTCTCAGCAATTTTCATAAAGCAAAAGTATTAATATTAGCAGTAGTAGTAATACTTTTATTTATTTCCAGCTGAAAAAGCAAAAATACTTCCTTGAATGCTATTTATCAATTGATAAACAGTAACAAAAATAATGCACAGTATCATTAGATACTTTTGTATACTTGAAAGATACCATATAAATAAAATTATATTTATAAGCTGGTAGATTTTGGCCTTACCTTTGTGAAATATTTACTAAATAAAATGCTTAAAAATAAGTGTCTCAAGTCATGAGCAACTCTCCCCCAAACCAAAATAAATGTGCACCAAGGATCAGTGATTGGAAACTATGGACTTGACCAGAAACATTCATTGGAACAATAATTAGATCTTACCTTGGAAATATTACAAGGGTCTAAATAAAGAAAAAAAATGTAAGAGAGTGATGAATTATTTTAATCATAGATGAGACTGTAAATAAGGAATCACAGCTAAAATGAAAACTAAGTAACAAATTGCAGCTCAGATGAAAACTAAGTAACAAATTACAGCTGAAAGGAAGACATGCTAGTGAATAAACAACCAATGCAGTTACCACAGACTTTAGATGACACAAGGCCAGTTTCCATTCAGTAAACCAGTGAGACTACTGCGGTGAGAAAAGCCTTGAGAGTCAGTGTATGCTGCAGTAATCCAAGTTTGATGACATCAAAGCACAGACATGAATAGTATTTAATGGCTAGTAGTTATTTTATATTTTGAAACCAAGAAATTGAAATTTCATCGAACTGAAGAAGGCTAACAGCGGAAAGCGCTTTTCGTGTGTGTTTTACTAAATAAGCTCACCAGATCGAGCTTTTTAGTTTGGGATTTATTTTAAAGCTTTTAAAGAAAACTATTATTCAGAACTTATTATTGTGAACTGAGAGCACGTCAGCATAGCTGATGAGAGCCCTGTGGAAGTAAGTGTTGTTTTAAACTGTGAAATAATTTTTTTTTGTGGTTTTAATGAGACTTGGACTAATGAAAAAGGGCTTCAGTTTACAGTTTGAAAGCATTTGCTAACTTGGCATCAATCCTGAAGTTTTTAAGGGAACTACTAACCGAGACTACAACTTAAGAGTGAAAGTAAGTTAGCACAGCTGATGAAAACTCTGTGAAGTAAGTGCTGCTAAACAGACTTGCTGTTTCACTATATTTCTGAAAGATCTTGGAATTTATAATTTGTTTCAAGAAATACGTACATACACCTAACACGCTGTTATTTGTGGAGATTATTACAATACAGCATTTCAATTTGGTGGTGCATAAATTCTCTTCTCATCAGACATGAATATTAGGTTTTCAGCGGTAATCAGGAATTTAACTTCTACACCTCTCCTTCCATAACACTCAGAAACACACACACACACACACACACACACACACACACACACACACACACACACACACACACACACACACACACACACACACACACACACACACACACACACACACACACACAGACACACACACACACACACACACACACACACACACACACACACACACACACACACACACACACACACACACACTGGAGTAATCCAACAGCTGGCACAATAACACTAACACGTCTAATTGTTCTCCAATACAATCAGGTCTATCAGTCTGATGACTATATTTCATTAATTCATTTACCTATTAATTATGATATTTTATTTACACTTTGTTTACAGGTGTAGAGCACTGACCAATTGCAGGCTCAACCCTTTATTTCAATTAAATCAGATTAACTACTACTTTAGTCCATTACATTTGTATTAGTCTTTTCTAGTTTTGTTGACTCCATTCCTTATCTCCAGGGTGAGTATCAATCCTTTAACCACAGAAGTATCCAGACTCCAGGATAGACATTTCTTCAT
The DNA here is from genome assembly GCF_019279795.1 of Protopterus annectens. NCBI lineage: Eukaryota > Metazoa > Chordata > Ceratodontiformes > Protopteridae > Protopterus > Protopterus annectens. The sequence continues at coordinate 1,525,620,476 of NC_056741.1, read as the reverse complement.
TAAAGGACGTATATCCAAGTCATGCTTTAACATGTCTTTGGCAGAGAAACAGCATTGTGATCCTGTCAGTCTGTACATGCATCAGTGGAGCCCTGACAAAATGTAATAAGGCAAGCATTTACCTTATAGACAACATTAGGACCTTAATTATGCATGTATCTAAATCTTGATTGTTGTTGGGGATGCACCTGAGTACATATTCGTAAAAGGAGATACAGCTATAGTTTTGCACTGCATGCTTTTCTTGTGTGATTCATATCTAAGACTTAGGAAAGCAAGCAACTGAGGACACCACGACCAGATCTTAGTCACTTACATTACAATCAAGGCTAACAGTTTAGTTATGAATGCATTCATCAGCAGAGCTGTATCACAGCTTTAGTCACATATATTTCATATGGTGTACATATAGCTCTGCTAGCATAGGAGGATAAAGCTTAGACTATGACTTACATGATCACTGTTATAGCAGTGACTTAGAAACTCTGTGAGAAAAGGTGCAATGCAAAATAAATGACCCATCTGAAGAAACAATGTACAGATGATAGAAATACTTTTCAAACAGACAGGTTTCCTAAAATTCTGATGATAGCACTATGCTGACATTACTTGATTTTATCACCTGGAAATAGATAACTTGCACTTATATAATTTTCAAAAGATTACTTAGTATCTTTCACAAAATCATCCTGATACAAATAGCAATGGTCCTGATTAATGAAACTGTACACAGATTGCCAGCTTTAAGACTTTAATCTGCATTTTTATTGTAGTGATTTGGTACCTAATATCTGTCACCTGAAGATCTGCCTCAAACATATCTTTGAAACTCTCCTTATAGGAAGAATGCAGATCAGGACTAACTAAACTCGGTGAGTTGAGGGCATGTCAGACTCCAACCAAGATGGATGCTCTGTTCTTGTGAAGCCTGGAAAGAAGAACTTTAATTTGTGTTTGCAACTTCACACAGATTAGATTTGTGCAAACATAACTACCCAGCCTAGAAATTCATCTTCCTTGATTCAGCAATTTAAATTGGTTTCCCAGGGGGACAAATCAGTGCTTCAGTTTAAAAGATGAACTACAGTTCTAGATGAAATGGAGCTCTACCATAAGATGGCCCAGATGCAACAAGAACAACTTGGTACTATGAAAATCACACTAATCAAAAATCTTAGTTTACAGCTTGCTGCATGACAACCTCTATGGCCCCTAATAATCATATACAGTTCTGAGATGTATTCAGTAGTCTACTTATAAAAAAAATCCATTATCTGTGGAGACCTTAACTATCCAACAATAAACTGTATACTTCAAATATAGGACATGACCCAGATTTCTTAAATTTCATAATCAAATACTTCTTAGGCCACATTGTTAACAAGTTCAGTAAACTGCATACTATTTTTGACCGATTCCTTACAAATAAAGCTTATCTGTGTACTATCCCCCTGGTATATTACTCTCTATTACAACCTCTAAACCTGAAGATACAAACATCAGTGAATTAAAGAATTTCAAATGTACAAATTTCACCAAATTCTTTGATGAAATTTCAGGAGTTGATTATTCCAGCACAACCCCAGGTGTCATCTCAGCAGGGATCTACTCAAAAGACTTCTATGTCCACTTAGGTAAATGCATATAACAGTAAATATCAAATCTAAAAATAATGGGATGTTTAAAAGCAAACCATCCTGAGTGCCCACGAGCATAAATAAACTCTACGGTAAAAAGGGGAAATCTTAAAATATACAGCCACCAAGGTCCCTCAAATCAAGGATAACATTAGAATGTTGCCTAAAAACTTAAAAATAATCTATTAGGATATTTAAGGTATCCCCTGAACTTAGTTTAGCATCTGAAACTAAGGACAACTATAAATCCTTCATTAGTAATGTTATAAAATTGGGAAACAATACTTGCAATTGTTCAGAACCTATTCAGGATGGCACCAGTTTCTTTGACCTGGTAGATATTGTGACATGCTAGCAAGCTAACAAATTCACTGCCAACTTTACTCCCAGCCCCAGTCATCAACAAAGATCATGTACTAAAGGTGCTCTCAAAGGCTAAAATTACATCCTCCATGAACCTGATAATATACCTCGGTGTTTAATGAACAGTGCATGAACAAACCCAGACTGGAAAACAAGCTGAAAAAAAGTGAAGACACACCAAAGGTAGAATAAAATCTCTTTACTGGTGCTTCCTGGTACCTCGGCTCAACAGCCTTTCAAAGGAAATCATTTTTACACCATAAGGCGCAACATATTTAAATACACATTAATTAGGCTTGATAAAAAAATCCAATTACAAAAGTGTTAAACAATGAGTGTTTCTCATTAACCATTCACCATCTCGTCCATCCAAGTCTCAACATGTCAAAAATACTTGCACATATGCATAAAAAATAGTGCGTGATAATGCATGAAAATGCACAAACAACCTCTCACAAAGGAGGTTATTCATGTGCAACTTGTTCACAAAATTTTCTGTTTTTCTATATATTATGCTATTATAGCAATTAATAAGTGAATGTCATAGTTTATCTTGAGCATATAATGTATTTATACATTTTCATGTATTTAACCTCATGCATCACATAACTTGGGTTGTTTGTGCATTTTCATGAATTATCACGCACTATTTTTTATTCATATGTGCAAGTATTTTTGACATGTTGAGATTCGGATGGACGAGATGGTGAAGGTTTAATGAGTAACATTCATTGTTTAACACTTTTGTAATTGGATGATTTTTTATCAAGCCTAACTGAGATGCATTTAAATATGTTGTGCCTTATGGTGTAAAAATGATTTCCTTTGAAAGGCTGTTGAGCCATGGTACCAGGAAGCACCAGTCAAGGTTCATAGGTTCATACTAGGCTATCTGCCCTAGGGCATTTGTAAGCCTAGCCAGAGTGTGTTTGGCTTTCGCCACCCATTTTAAATGTTTTACTATGCCCTTTTTTGAGGTTAGTTTACTGTGCCTCTGTTTAGCAGTGACACAGAAGTGATACCCAGGGAAAACCTACGATCTCCCATCCACTCATCAAGATTTCTTTTGAAGAGAGTCAATGAGGGACTCTGCCTAACTTGGACTAGGATTCTATTCCAGAGTGAAGGGAGCCTCTGGGTTATGAATCTGTCCCTCCAGCATGTCCTATCTATTTCAGTGCTGAGGTTCAAGTCCCTCGAGCGCGTAGCTCGATGGGATTTGGATTTTCTGAGGTGCAGCATGTCCATTAATTCCAGGTTGGACATGGCTTTATACGTCAGGCACAGATCGCCTCTAAGCAGGCGGTATGCAACCAAGTAGAGCTGGAGTTTCTTTAACCGGGCAGCATATGGCATCTGTTTGAGCCCTTTGATCCTCTTGGTGAGGTACTTTTGGGGTCTTTCCAGTTGCTGCAGGTGTCAGGTAAGGTACATCCTGAAAGGGGCATTGTATTTAATTATGGGTCTGATGAGGGATGAGTAAAGAGGCACAATGACCTCCCTTGATCTAGATGTGAATCCCTTCATGATTAGGTGGGCTATATAGAAGGTTTTTCTAACCACTTTGGCCACGTGGTTGTCAAATGAGAGATTGCTATCAACTTGGGTCCCCAGGTCCCTAATTACTTCTTCTGTACTTAATGGATTACCGCCTATGTGGTAATTTGTGGGCACTTTGTTTTTGCCCAAGGGGATGACTACACACTTTTTGGCATTTAGCTTGAGGCCATGGCTCTGGCACCAGTTATCTGTTTCTATGAGACCCTTTTGGAGGATGCTTGTGTCAGCTGGAGAGTTGATTATGGTGCCCAGTTTTCAGTCATCTGCGAACTTGGTCAGCCACAGTCCTCCTGTGTTGGCCTTTACCTCTGAGAAATATATGCTGAACAAGAGAGGTCCCAGGACTGAGCCTTGTGGGACGCCACTTCTAACTGGTTTGGAGTCTGACTTGGCTCCAGCAATTCTGACCATGTGGGTTCTGTCCTTGAGCCAGTTTGCAACCCATCTAGTGACATAGGGGTTTATATTTAAGTTGGATAGCTTATCTATGATGCCCGAGTGGAGTATTGTATCGAAGGCTTTTGCGAGGTCCAGGTAGGCTGTGTGGACCACCTTTCCCTCATCAATGGCCTTGGTGACTGTTTCAAAGAAATCAACCAGGTGTAAGAGGCAGGATCTGCCCTTAACAAAGCTGAACTGGGTAAGATCTAGTGTCTGTAGGTCCCCAATATCTTTATTTATGAGTTCCATGATGATCCTCTCCATAGCTTTGCAGACCAAGCTAGTCAGGCTTATGGGGCGATAGTTTCCAGGATCCATTGAGGCACCACCTTTGTGGAGAGGGACCACTGTTTCTGTACGCCATTCTTTGGGTACATATCCTGTAGTAAGGCTGAGAATGAACAGTAGCTTTATGTTGGGGTTCAGCTCTTCTTGGAGTTCATGTAGGATGCAGCCCGGGACACCGTCTGGTCCCATTGATGCTGTGTTTTTTGCTTTGGAGAGGGCGGCTCTCACCTGAGCATCTGAGATGTCAGGGGGGCAGCACTCTGCTGGGATAGATAATTGCTCTTTTGGGGGGGGGAGGAGAAGTTTGCACTGAACCTGTCAGCCAGGATGTTGGCAATGTCTGTGGGTTCAGTGTAATTTTTGTCATTTTGGACTAACTCTGAGCATATCTGGGAGTTTCCACCCAGGTTCCTAATATAACTAAAGAAAGCCTTGTGATTATCTTTAGTGTCTTGTGCAATTTTTCTCTCGAAGCTGGCCTTAGATGATTTTATGAGTGCCCATAGTTTTTTGCTAATACTGATCAGAGATGCCTTCCCTTTTAGGGATTTTGCTCTATCATGCAGTAGCTTCCTCCTTCTATTGTATAGTTTGTTTATGGCTGGTGTCCACCAGACAGGACGCCTGCCTTTGGGGGATTGGGTCTTGGTTTTATTTGGGATTGCATGATCCATGCATTCCTGAAGGTGTTCATAGAATGCGTTTATAAAGGATTCTGCAGTCTGGGCCGTATTTTCCACAGGCCCAGGGGCTTTGAAGGATTCCACCTCAGTGTTGAGGAGTGTGAAGTTTGCTTTAGAGAAGTTTTTCACTGTGGTTTTCTGGGCAGGGGGTGGGGTCGGGATGTGGATATCCATTGAGATTAATTTATGGTCTGATCTTACAGCGAGGGATGCACTTCTGGTCTGGAGCATAGAGTCCCCATGTTGGTGATGATCAGGTCCAGTATGTTTTCCCCTCTTGTGGGAGTGATGACAAGTTGTTCCATAGCATTTGAGTTAAGAAATTCTAGGAACCTTTGGGCTAGGGTGTTGGAGCTAGAGTAATGCTCCCAGTCTATGCTTGGTAGTTGAAGTCACCCAATATAATGGTGTTTGGGGAGACCTTCATATTTTCCAGTGTTCTCAGGAAGGTTGAGTCGGGTTCCTGGGTTTGGGAGGGTGGTCTGTAGCAGGCTATAAACTGGAAGGCAGTTTTACCCACTGTTAGTTGCACATCGATGGTTTCCGATGTTTCATGCTGTGCCACCAACCTGGAGGTTTGGGTATCTTTGATGAATATTGATACTCCCCCTCCTTTTGTGGTTCGGTCCGAGTTTTGGGGCCAAAAAGTATGGTATGAGGTATAACCTGGTTTTGCTGGGGTGCTCTCGGGAGCCTTGAACCAGGTTTCTGTTACTGCACAGATATCGATGTTCTCCATGCTGAGGAGAGTTTCGAGTGTGTGCATCTTGAGGTTTAGACTTCTGGCATTGAGTAGTATTACCCTTAGTTTCTTTTCCCTTGTGATACCTATGGAGGTGGGTTTGTCTTTTGAGCTTTGCCTAAAAAAGGCACTATGGGGGTGGCAAGAGCCTTTGCCAATATCCAAAAGCCCAGGGGGTGACAGGTGCAAGCCGTCCCTAGCGAAGTAACGTGGCTTGTCGAGCATGTCATCCCAGGCTGACAGGCATTGGATCCCCTTTAAATGACACCAATACTTAAGCCAGTTGTTGAAATTGATCATCTTGTCTTCATATTGTGGCATCATTCTTGGTGAGGGTAGGATGCTACTCAAGGTCAGGGTCATACTGGCCGGGGCTACATGCTCAGAGAGCTCTTCTATGTCTCTTTTCATGTAGTCCAGGGAGGTACGTCTCAGGTCATTCACACCAGCATGGACAATGACTGTGTCATATTTGTACTTGACTTGGAGTGACCTGAGTGCTTGTGTTATGTGGCGGATCCTAGCACCTGACAGGCAGCTCACCGTGACCTTCTCCTTGTTCAGCCTGGTGAGCTGGACGTCAGTGTGCCTGATGAAAGAGATTTTATTCTACCTTTGGCATACCTTCACTTTTTTCAGCTTATTTTCCAGTCTGGGTTTGTTCATGTAATTGTTGGAGTCAGTTGGCGTGTGTTTTTTTGCTGTTTAATGAACATTACCAAGCAAGCCCTGACAGAGCCATTTTTTGACCTATTTATCATGTGTTTAGCCCCTGGTTTCATCACTAAAGTTTTACACATAACGGTAAAGTGTTGATGTCACTCCAGAAGAGTGGGCCAACCACTGACCCCAGAAATTACAGGCCCATCAGCCTCTACTTCTCAGATGTCCAGGCAAAGACAAAAGGCCTGCGGCTGACCAGGCTTGTGGGATGACTGTAAGTTGTGTGCTGCCATTGACTCCCCAAATGATGTTAACATACTACAAGAGAGTCTCATAGCAACAGATAACTAGTGCCACAGTCATGGCCTTAAGTTAAATGCAGAAAAATGTATTATCATACCCTTTGGCAAAAACATGGCCCCTACTGATTACCACATCAATAGCAACCCCCTAAGCACACAACCTGTGGTCAGTGACTTGGGTACTCAGATTGATAACAATCTCACATATGACTATCATGTATTGCACCAACTGGAAAGGCTACAGAAATACTTCACAAAGAGAATCCATGGCCTCTGACACCTGCCCTATGTGGACAGGCTCAAATCACTATCGCTCTACTCGGTATCATACAGATTGCTCAGAGGAGATCTGTGTCTCACCTACAAGGCAGTCTCGGACCCTGACCTACTAGAGATGCTTCATATCCATAAGTCTAACTCCTCATGCATTACCTGCTTGAAAGGCCTAACTCTAGTATGCCACATCAACAACACCTGCTAGAGAGACAGGTTTGTCTTCCAGAGGATGCCCCATCTCTGGAATAAACTTCCCATACATGTCAAACAGAGTACCTTGGTGACCCTCTTCAAGCACAACCTTGATGAGTGGATGTGAAATCACAAATTTGTCCTAGATTGTCCACCTGTGTCCCTCATTGATAGGGGTGACAGATGCTGAGTTTTCTTTTTTGGGGATATACTCTTGGCTAGGCTTGTAAGGACCCCTGGGCCATTAGCCTACTAACCTCCTATGATCCTATGAGCATCATATTGAAAGCCATAGACCACATTATAAATGACCTGATTAACTATGACATTAAAGATCTCATCAGGATAGACCCACATGAGTCTAACTTTGTCAAGAGTAGATCCTGTCTAATAAATTTGCTTAACTTCTTTGAAAGAGGAACACATGCTTTTGACAGTGGTTATGCTGTACCCATGGAACACCTTGACCTGGTTTAGGTGTTTGATACTATACCCCTTACTAGCACAGTTAGTATGCTCACTGCATTAGAAATAGATCCCAATGTAATAAGACAGATATCAAATGTATTTATTTCATTTATTTATTTATTTGTTTATGTTGCCCAGGAAACAGGCTCAAATCATTAGTTATTAGACTTTGTTATGATTACTAAATGCTTGTTAGCTGAGTGAACATCTATACCTGGAGAGTATTACTTCAGGGTATCTTTTACTGTTGGACAGTTTTTTGGCACATGTATAAGATTGTGCATGGCAATAAGTTGTGAGTATATTAAATAGGTAGGCTCAAGCCATTTTAGGTGTTTCAGATCTCTGCAATGATAAGTCTTGTATGTAAGTTTGTCAGCAAATCTGCCTACTTAAAAAGTTGGTAGGTGCTACTGTTTGTCTTGCATCATTTGTCTTGTAGTGTTTAGTTCTATAGAGGAAGCTGAATGTCTGGTGAATGTGTTTATTGTTTTGCAATAAGTGTTTGTCAAACGTGAGCTGATTGTTATTTAGGAAACCCAAAAGTTTTTTTTATTTTGGTTATGGTTTAATTTTTTTTTTTTGAGTTGTTGATTTCTTCAAAAGATTGTGCTTCATTTGGGCATTGTTTAGGAGCATACCTCTTAACCTCTTAAAGCAAGAAATCTGGACAAAGCCATAAATAATAGGGGGACAAGGACCCAAAATAGGAACAGTTTTCAAATATTGCTTGTACAAACTTTAAACGTTTATGGAATAACAGCTTTTGCATTTGCACAATTTTTTTAAATGATACGAAATCTGAAACTCAAATGTCTGTCATTATTTTCTAATTTCAATCCTCGATTATTTCAAATGATTTATTAGAAACTTAAAATTTTATGTGTAAAAGACCAAAAATAGGAGGCAAAAATCTGGGCATTCTGTTAAAATCTAAAGAGGTGAGGGTATGTTTTGGAGATAAGCCTTTTTAAGGATTTAAAAGTATATTTGCATCTCTTTTACAAGATACTATAGCAGTGAAATAATTTTAGGTGGTATCCTGAAGTGCTTGTAGGAAGTTTATTGTACATATAAGGACTGAGTCATCTGAACAATTCTACAAGGTGTATGACAGAATGTACTGTGGTTATTGAAATGTTGAATAATGTGGATTCTTGCAGGATGCTGGCAGTGACTTTTAGGAAGGAGGAGAGATGTTGTTTCCATTTGATTGCTTGCTGCCTGTTAAGCATAGCTATGAAGCCACGAGGGAGAGAAGACTGGGCGAGGCCAAGAGAAGAAAGTTCAGTAAGAAGACGTTGATGGGATACAGTGTCAAAGGCTTTTGATAAATATAAGAGTACTTTGGATACCAGGTTTCTTTCATTTATATAATGTTATTGTGGCGTATGATATTCTTGAAGCTGAGTACAGGAGGTGTATTACTATCAAGAAGTCTATAACCATGCTGGGTTTTGGAGAGAAGGTTGTTCTACATAAGTTGTAAGCAGATGTATTTTTGACAGGGGGGTAAGGTGGCAGTAGGTCTATAGCTGGAAAAACTCTGTTGATGTGCCACCATTGTGGAGTGGTATTATATAGGCCTTTTCCAGATGGATGAAACGTCTTGGATATGGATTGGTTTAGCAGTGTAGATAAGGGAAAGCCACTGCATTAGCTGTTAATTTTAGGCATTCAGTTGAAAGTTGGTAGGAAGACAAATAGACTGTTTTAGTTAAAGTAGAATCTGTTTATAGAAGAGATAAAGGCTAGGAGGAAGAACAATGAAGGATGGAACATGCCTGGTTAGAACAGGATGGGGGTGGGGGAGAGGTGAATTGTTATTATTACTAAGAAATAATACTGTTTGCATAAAGCAGGAGTTGAACTGAGATGGTATTCATTCAGTAGTGTTAGATGTAATGGAGATGGTGTGAAGGTTAACCAGTATGCACTAGTTTGTTAAGTTAGAACTAAATAAGTCGTGGATTCTTCTAGTGTTTATATTGTATGCTGGTATAATGGGTTTTTATAGTTTTCTCTTTTTACTGTGGTCCTTCATTTCCAAGATGCCTAAAAAGTATTAGATGTATTCTGCTTTTATGCTATTCTTTCCAGGCTTTGTGTGTTGAATCATGACTTTTTAGCTTCTTTGGTTAGCCTTTGTACATGGTGTGATTTGAATAATTTTGTTCATATAGGAGCTAAGGTGTTAAGAATAAGTATATAGGTTCATAGGTTCATAGGTTCATACTAGGCTATCTGCCCTAGGGCATTTATAAGCCTAGCCAGAATGTGTTTGGCTTTCACCACCCATTTTAAATTTATTTTGCTATGCCCTTTTTCGAGGTTAGTATACTGTGCCTCTGTCTAACAGTGACACAGAAGTGATACCCGGGGTAAACCTACGATCTCCCATCCACTCATCAAGATTGCTATTGAAGAGAGTCAATGAGGGACTCTGCCTAACCTGGACTGGGATTTTATTCCAGAGTGAAGGGAGCCTCTGGGTTATGAATCTGTCCCTCCAGCATGTCCTATTTATTTCAGTGCTGAGGTTCAAGTCTCTTGAGCGCGTAGATCGATGGGATTTGGATTTTCTGAGGTGCAGCATGTCCATTAATTCCGGGTTGGACATGGCTTTATACGTCAGGCACAGATCGCCTCGGTATACCACTGAGTAGAGCTGGAGTTTCTTTAACCGGGCAGCATATGGCATCTGTTTGAGCCCTTTGATCCTCTTGGTGAGGTACTTTTGGGGTCTTTCCAGTTGCTGCAGGTGTCTGGTAAGGTACATCCCAAAAGGGGCATTGTACTCAATTATGGGCCTGATGAGGGATGAGTAAAGAGGCACGATGATGTCCCCTGATCTAGATGTGAATCCCTTCATTATTAGGTGGGCTATATAAAATGTTTTTCTAACCACTTTGGCCACGTGGTTGTCAAATGAGAGATTGCTATCAACTTGGGTCCCCAGGTCCCTAATTACTTCTTCTGTACTTAATGGATTACCACAAAATGTGTGGTAATTTGTGGGCACTTTGTTTTTGCCAAAGGGGATGACTATACACTTTTTGGCGTTTAGCTTGAAGTCATGGCTCTAGCACCAGTTGTCTGTTTCTATGAGGCCCTTTTGGAGGATGCTTGTGTCGGCTGGAGAGTCGATTATGGCGCCCAGTTTGCAGTCATCTGCAAACTTGGTCAGCCACAGTCCTTCCGTGTTGGCCTGTACCTCCGAGAAATATATACCGAACAAGAGAGGTCCCAGGACTGAGCCTTGTGGGACACCACTTGTAACTGGTTTGGAGTCTGACAATGCTCCAGCAATTCTAACCATGTGGGTTCTGCCCTTGAGCCAGTTTGCAATCCATCTAGTGACATAGGGGTTTATATTTAAGCTGGTGAGCTTATCTATAATGCCCGAGTGGGGTATTGTATCGAAGGCTTTTGCGAGGTCCAGGTAGGCTGTGTGGACCATCCACCTTCCCCTCGTCAATGGCCTTGGTGACTGTTTCAAAGAAATCAACCAGGTTTAAGAGGCAGGATCTGCCCTTAACAAAGCTGAACTGGGTAGGATCCAGTGTTTGTAGGTCCCCAATATCTTTATTTATGAGGTCCATGATGATCCTTTCCATAGCTTTGCAGACCAAGCTAGTCAGGCTTATGGGGCGATAGTTTCCAGGATCCGTTGAGGCACCACCTTTATGGAGAGGGACCACTGTTGCTGTACGCCACTCTTTGGGCACATATCCTGTAGTAAGGCTGAGATTGAACAGTAGTTTTATGTTTGGGTTTAGCTCTTCTTGGAGTTCATGTAGGACGCAGCCCGGGACACCATCCGGTCCCATTGATGCTGTGTTTTTTGCTTTGGAGAGGGCGGCTCTTACCTGAGCATCTGAGATGTCAGGGGGGCAGCACTCTGCTGGGATACATATTTGCCCTTTTCGACCGGAGCGGCGGGAGAAGTTTGCGCTGAACCTGTCAGCTAGGATGTTGGCAATGTCTGTGGGTTTGGTGTATTTTTTGTCATTTTGGACTAATTCTGAGCATATATGGGAATTACCACCCAGGTTCCTAACATAACTAAAGAAAGCCTTGTGATTATCCTTAGTGTCTTGTGCAATTTTTCTCTCAAAGCTGGCCTTAGACAATTTTATGTGTGCCCGTAGTTTTTTGCTAAAACTGATCAGTGATGCCTTCCCTTTTTGGGATTTTGCTCTATCATTTAGTAGCTTCCTCCTTCTATTGTATAGTTTGTTTATGGCTGGGGTCCACCAGACAGGACGTCTGCCTTTGGAGGATTGGGTCTTGGTTTTATTTGGGATCGCATGATCCATGCATTCCTGAAGGTGTTCATAGAATGCGTTTATAAAGGATTCTGCGGTCTGGGCCGTATTTTCCACAGGCCCGGGGGCTTTGAAGGATTCCACCTCAGTTTTGAGGAGTGTGAAATTTGCTTTAGAGAAGTTTTTCACTGTGGTTGTCTGGGCAGGGGTGGGATCGGGATGTGAATATCCAGTGAGATTAGTTTATGGTCTGATCTTACCAGTGAGGGATACACTTCTGGTCTGGAGCATAGAGTCCCCATGTTGGTGATGATCAGGTCCAGTATGTTTTCCCTCTTGTGGGAGTAGTAACAAGTTGTTCCATAGCATTTGAGTTTATAAATTCTAGGAACCTTTGGGCTAGGGTGTTGGAGCTAGAGTAATGCTCCCAGTCTATGTTTGGGTAGTTGAAGTCGCCCAATATAATGGTGTTTGGAGAGACCTTCATATTTTCCAGTGTTCTCAGCAAGGCTGAGTGGGGTTCCTGGGTTTGGGAGGGTGGTCTGTAGCAGGCTATAAACTGGAAGGCAGTTTTACCCACTGTTAGTTGCACATGGATAGTCTCTGATGCTTCGTGCTTTGCCACCAACCTGGAGGTGTGGGTATCTTTGATGAATATCGATACTCCCCCTCCTTTTGTGGTTCGGTCCAAGTTTTGGGGCCGAAAAGCATGGTATGAGGTATAACCTGGTAGTGCTGGGGTGCTCTCGGGAGCCCTGAACCAGGTTTCTGTTACTGCACAGATATCGATGTTCTCCATGCTAAGGAGAGTTTCGAGTGCGTGCATCTTGAGGTTTAGACTTCTGGCATTGAGTAGCATTACTCTTAGTTTCTTATCCCTTGTGATACCTATGGAGGTGGGTTTGTCTGTTGAGCCTTGCCTAAAAAAGGCACTATGGGGGTAGCAAGAGCCTTTGCCAATATCTGAAAGCCCAAGGGTGACAGGTGCAAGCCGTCCCTAGCGAAGCATCGTGGCTTGTCGAGCATATCATTCCAAGCTGACAGGCATTGGATCCCCTTTGAATGACACCAGTACTTAAGCCAATTGTTGAAATTGATCATCTTGTCTTCATATTGTGGCATCATTCTTGGTGAGGGTAAGATGCTACTCAAGGTCAGGGTCATACCGGCCTGGGCTACATGCTCAGAGAGCTCCTTTATGTCTCTTTTCATGTAGTCCAGGGTGGTACGTCTCAGGTCATTCACACCAGCATGGACAATGACTGAGTCATATTTGTACTTCCCTTGGAGTGACCTGAGTGCTTGTGTTATGTGGCGGATCCTAGCGCCCGACAGGCTGCTCACCGTGACCCTCTCCTTGTTCAGCCTGGTGAGCAGGACATCAGTGTGCCTGACGATAGAGTCACCTATTACAAGTGTATCAGGTGTGTTGTTTAGTCTTAAGGGCTGTGACTGTTCGGCACACTGGCTTTGTGAGATATGTGTTGCATGTGTTTTGTTTTGGGGTAGCGGCTGCTTGGGTGTCTGCTTTGGAGGTCTCTTCTGCTTCGGCAGATCTTTATTTAGAGCCTCCGAATATGTTTTTGTGTGATTATGTGTTTGGTTTGCTGTCGTGGTAGGTCTATGTGAGACTGGAATTGTAGTGAGTGTGGTTTCCTTCTCCTCCTGACTGGTTATGCCAGTACTGAGTTGAGAGAGCTTAGCCTCCAGTTTGGCTATATGGTTGCATCTCTCACATGTGTTGGAATTTATTGGGAGGAGGAGAGGGTTGTCTGTGTACATGAGGCAGTTGTAACATTGCCTCAAGATTCCCAGATTCACCAGCTGGACCGGAGAGGAGATTGACAACTGACCTTTGGACATGCTAGAATAATATTGGGAATTCCTTAATAATTGAAAACCAGGGCCAGTGGGGAGTGAGGGTGTAGTGCTTTTAATTTTTAGTGCTGACTTATATAATTGCTTTAGTGAGCAAGTGCCAGGTAACTTAAGTGCAATGTGTTACAGGTAACTTAAATGCAAAATGACAAACAGTAACTTTCTTTCAAGTGAAACAAGGAAATAAGTACAGTAAGCAATGCAGATATCACTAGTGATCCACAGAAGCACTGAGAAGCCACGTATTAGGTGGAATTAGCGTTCCAGGGAAATAACAAGCAAACAAACAACAAGCATATAAACAAAGCTAGATTCAGCAGGCCTGGATCTAGTCTATGCTATAGCAAACAAGGTGTACCAATTTCAGTAAGATACAGTTCAAATATTCAGGCACTATAAACCTTTAACCAGAAATTCCCAGCTCAGAAGGGCAGAGTCCAGCCTCTTCCCCCACAAGAGTGCAGACCACAAACCTTTTTAATGTAAAATAACTGGCCTGAAGCCCAAGTGCCTAAACCAGAACTAATACACTTTAAGAATAACAGACACTGGGCTCTCAAACAGCAGTTCCCAACTTAGAAGGATGAAAGCTACCTGTCCTGCCACCACAGTGCATGCCACAAACCTTCCTAATGTAAAACAACTGGTCTGAAGCCCAAGTGCTTAATCCAAAAGACTTAGAATGATAGCTGCACTTTAATCAAGTTACTACAAAGCAGTAATAAATATAATTGAATACTTTAGAGAATGCCTGGATTAGTGCTCAAGTTACACAAACAAAGCTAGATCCAGCAGGCCTGAATCCAGTCTATGCCACAGCAAACAAGGCGCAACAACTTCAGTAAGAAGCAGTTCAGATATGCATGCACTATAAGCCTTTAACCAGAAATTCCCAGCTCAGAAGGGCAGAGTCCAGCCTCTCCTCCCACAAGAGTGCAGACCACGAACCCTCTTAATGTAAAATAACTGGCCTGAAAGCCCAAGTGCTTAAACCAGAATTAATACACTTTTAGAATAACAGACACTGAGCCCTCAATCAGCAGTTCCCAACCTAGAAGGATGTAAGCTACCTGTTCTGCCACTACAGTGCAGACCACAAACCCTCTCAGTGCAAAACAACTGGTCCGAAGCCCAAGTGTTTAAACCAAAAGGCTTAGAATGAGTTACACCAAGCAGTAATAAATACAATTGAGTACTTTTAAGATGATGCAAAAGTAAAAAAAAGTAGGTAGAAACACAAGTTCAGTAAAAGCAGATGAATTTTTTTTTTTTTTTTCTGAACAAGTGCTGAGATCAAACAAACAGATTTGAGTGCTGAAACTAGAAAACTGGCTAGTTATAAGAAAAAAAACTAAGCTAGAAGGCTTCCCTCCAACACAGAAGGGCTTGGGGGCTCAGAAGCCTACAAATAGTCTATACCACTTAACAGGAAAGGCAGGAAATAAGCTTAATTTTTTTTTTTCTGTTTCCCAGATGCTATCTTTGTACACAGTAGGAGTGCCTGAAATCAGAATATGATCTCACTGAACTCAGTTGAGTGAGCAAATGAGATGGGCCCAGAAGGAGTATCCAAACACAAATTTACAAGAGGGGCGGGCAGTTGCAAGGCCACTAAGATTAACACCAAAACAAAAACATGGAGGGTGGGTGGGACTAACTGAAGGGCAGAGTCAAAACTTCCAGTTCAGTTAATATTCCTTCCACACAGTTAAAATCAATTTAAATACTGTATTTTTTTGAAAAAAAAAAGAGCAGATAAAGGTACTTCAATTCTCTTATACGTCCAGTTGAATACAGCAAGTTCTTAGCCGGCCAAAGCTGAGGTTTTTAAGCAGAAAATATTTCACACTGTACCACTTAAATAGGCAAGGACAGGAAATCAAAGAATGTGACTACCCCCACACCTGTAATTACTAGCAAATAACAAAATTCAGCAAACACTGACGAACTTCCAGTTCAGCTAATATTCCTTCCACACAGTTAAAATCAATTTAAATACTGTATTTTTTTAAAAAAAAGAGCAGATAAAGGTACTTCAATTCTCTTATACGTCCAGTTGAATACAGCAAGTTCTTAGCCGGCCAAAGCTGAGGTTTTTAAGCAGAAAATATTTCACACTGTACCACTTAAATAGGCAAGGACAGGAAATCAAAGAATGTGACTACCCCACACCTGTAATTACTAGCAAATAACAAAATTCAGCAAACACTGACTAACTTCCAGTTCAGTTAATATTCCTTCCACACAGTTAAAATCAATTTAAATACTGTATTTTTTGAAAAAAAAAGAGCAGATAAAGGTACTTCAATTCTCTTATACGTCCAGTTGAATACAGCAAGTTCTTAGCCGGCCAAAGCTGAGGTTTTTAAGCAGAAAATATTTCACACTGTACCACTTAAATAGGCAAGGACAGGAAATCAAAGAATGCGACTACCCCCACACCTGTAATTACTAGCAAATAACAAAATTCAGCAAACACTGACTAACTTCCAGTTCAGTTAATATTCCTTGCACACAGTTAAAATCAATTTAAATACTGTATTTTTTTGAAAAAAAAGAGCAGATAAAGGTACTTCAATTCTCTTATACGTCCAGTTGAATACAGCAAGTTCTTAGTCGGCCAAAGCTGAGGTTTTTAAGCAGAAAATATTTCACACTGTACCACTTAAATAGACAAGGACAGGAAATCAAAGAATGTGACTACCCCCACACCTGTAATTACTAGCAAATAACAAAATTCAGCAAACACTGACTAACTTCCAGTTCAGTTAATATTCCTTCCACACAGTTAAAATCAATTTAAATACTGTATTTTTTGAAAAAAAGAGCAGATAAAGGTACTTAAATTCTCTTATACGTCCAGTTGAATACAGCAAGTTCTTAGCTGGCCAAAGCTGAGGTTTTTAAGCAGAAAATATTTCACACTGTACCACTTAAATAGGCAAGGACAGGAAATCAAAGAATGTGACTACCCCCACACCTGTAATTACTAGCAAATAACAAAATTCAGCGAACACTGACTAACTTCCAGTTCAGTTAATATTCCTTGCACACAGTTAAAATCAATTTAAATACTGTATTTTTTTGAAAAAAAAGAGCAGATAAAGGCACTTCAATTCTCTTATACGTCCAGTTGAATACAGCAAGTTCTTAGCCGGCCAAAGCTGAGGTTTTTAAGCAGAAAATATTTCACACTGTACCACTTAAATAGGCAAGGACAGGAAATCAAAGAATGTGACTACCCCCACACCTGTAATTACTAGCAAATAACAAAATTCAGCAAACACTGACTAACTTCCAGTTCAGTTAATATTCCTTGCACACAGTTAAAATCAATTTAAATACTGTATTTTTTTTTGAAAAAAAGGGCAGATAAAGGTACTTCAATTCTCTTATACGTCCAGTTGAATACAGCAAGTTCTTAGCCGGCCAATGCTGAGGTTTTTAAGCAGAAAATATTTCACACTGTACCACTTAAATAGGCAAGGACAGGAAATCAAAGAATGTGACTACCCCCACACCTGTAATTACTAGCAAATAACAAAATTCAGCAAACACTGACTAACTTCCAGTTCAGTTAATATTCATTCCACACAGTTAAAATCAATTTAAATACTGTATTTTTTTGAAAAAAAAAGAGCAGATAAAGGTACTTCAATTCTCTTATACGTCCAGTTGAATACAGCAAGTTCTTAGCCGGCCAAAGCTGAGGTTTTTAAGCAGAAAATATTTCACACTGTACCACTTAAATAGGCAAGGACAGGAAATCAAAGAATGTGACTACCCCCACACCTGTAATTACTAGCAAATAACAAAATTCAGCAAACACTGACTAACTTCCAGTTCAGTTAATATTCCTTGCACACAGTTAAAATCAATTTAAATACTGTATTTTTTTGAAAAAAAAGAGCAGATAAAGGCACTTCAATTCTCTTATACGTCCAGTTGAATACAGCAAGTTCTTAGCCGGCCAAAGCTGAGGTTTTTAAGCAGAAAATATTTCACACTGTACCACTTAAATAGGCAAGGACAGGAAATCAAAGAATGTGACTACCCCCACACCTGTAATTACTAGCAAATAACAAAATTCAGCAAACACTGACTAACTTCCAGTTCAGTTAATATTCCTTGCACTCAGTTAAAATCAATTTAAATACTGTATTTTTTTGAAAAAAAGAGCAGATAAAGGTACTTAAATTCTCTTATACATCCAGTTGAATACAGCAAGTTCTTAGCCGGCCAAAGCTGAGGTTTTTAAGCAGAAAATATTTCACACTGTACCACTTAAATAGGCAAGGACAGGAAATCAAAGAATGTGACTACCCCCACACCTGTAATTACTAGCAAATAACAAAATTCAGCAAACACTAACTTCCAGTTCAGTTAATATTCCTTCCACACAGTTAAAATCAATTTAAATACTGTATTTTTTGAAAAAAAGAGCAGATAAAGGTACTTCAATTTTCTTATACGTCCAGTTGAATACAGCAAGTTCTTAGCCGGCCAAAGCTGAGGTTTTTAAGCAGAAAATATTTCACACTGTACCACTTAAATAGGCAAGGACAGGAAATCAAAGAATGTGACTACCCCCACACCTGTAATTACTAGCAAATAATAAAATTCAGCAAACACTGACTAACTTCCAGTTCAGTTAATATTCCTTCCACACAGTTAAAATCAATTTAAATACTGTACTTTTTGAAAAAAAGAGCAGATAAAGGTACTTCAATTCTCTTATACGTCCAGTTGAATACAGCAAGTTCTTAGCCGGCCAAAGCTGAGGTTTTTAAGCAGAAAATATTTCACACTGTACCACTTAAATAGGCAAGGACAGGAAATCAAAGAATGTGACTACCCCCACACCTGTAATTACTAGCAAATAACAAAATTCAGCAAACACTGACTAACTTCCAGTTCAGTTAATATTCCTTGCACACAGTTCAATTTAAATACTGTATTTTTTTGAAAAAAAAAGAGCAGATAAAGGTACTTCAATTCTCTTATACGTCCAGTTGAATATGGATATATATATACATATGGGTCTACTGTATAAGTTCGAAAATACACTTCTTCGAACTCACACAGTAGACCCTGGGTTACGCGAAAGTGCACTTAATCGAAAGTGAACTTTTGCAAAACCTGCTTCAGCGAACGGGCTACATACTGCCGTTTAGTGCAGTAGTCACGGACCTTAGGGTTAGGGTGTGGGTCATGGTAAGGGGATAGCTAGTAGGTCTATCCCCTTACCATGACCCACGTCCTAACCCTAAGGTCCGTGACTACCGCACCACAGTGGAGGATAGCCTGTCCTCCACTGTGGTACGGTAGTCACGGACCTTAGGGTTAAGACACGAGTCATGGTAAGGGGATAGCTAGTAGGGCTATCCCCTTACCATGACCCATGCTCTAACCCTAAGGTCCGTGACTACCACACCACAGTGGAGGACATAGTACATTTCCCTACTGTCCTCCACTGTGGTGCGATCCGTTCGTAGTAGCTGAGTTCACGAAAGTGCACTTTCGAATAAGTGCACTTTCGCGTAACTGAGCGGTCTACTGCTCTTTTTCGAATATGTGGTATTCGATGAAAAGCAGTAGACCCATATATATATATATATATATATATATATATATATATATATATATATATATGGATTCACTTCAGAAGCTCGAAATACTAAAATCTCGAATTTCAGTATCTTGAGCCCAAGAAGCCGAATCCATACAACAATGAAACCTGAAAACCGCAAAATTTAAAATCTCGAATACCAGAGGTGTTGAATTTCATGGTACTAATACACACACACACCATTCTCCACACAAACACACACAATCTGTCTACTACATGAAAACAGGGAGACAAGCCCCCCTGCAACCCCCTACTTAAATATTCTCACTAACACACACAAAACACCACCACACAAGCTACATTCCCCTCGCACACACACACACACACACACACACACACACACACACACATCACAGTAACAAAACACACTGACACGCACCACAGCCCCTACCCAAACCCTTTAAAACACACACATACTTAGCTGAAGACATGACCGCAGCGGAAGTTTAGAAACATGAAATTCAAAACCTCTGGTATTCGAGGTTTTGAATTTCGTGCTTCTGAACTTTCGCTGTTCTGCGGATTTGGCTTCTTAGGCTCGAAGTACTGAAATTCGAGATTTCAGTATTTCGAGCTTCTGAAGGGAACCCATATACATATATATATATATATATATATATATATATAGATATATATATATATATATATATATATATATATATATATAGATATATATATATATATATATATATATATATATATATATATATATAGATATATATATATATATATATATATATATATATATATATATAAGTTTTATTAAAGTATGAGACATCATATTACTCATATGATGAGGTACCTTACCTAAGAGCTTGAAGGTAACGAGTGTTGCTTCACAGGCTCTATGCTAGTACCTCTTTTGTTTAGCAATATACTTTACAGCTTCCAGACCACAATCCAAGACATTTGGCTAACCATGTTTGCAGATAGCTGTAAACTAGAAGGCATTGCTAAGTCACCCAATAACACACAAGCTCTGTAACAATAATATGCACTTATAAACACCTGGTGTACTAACAACAGGGTTAAATTAAATGTTAAAAATGTGTTACTTTCAAATTTGGAAAGCTATCCCTCCTCACAGCATATGACATAGATCAGTGATGGTGAACCCGGGCTCGGCGTGTCAAAAATTCAGAAGATGCCTAACTTGGCTCTGGTGGCATGTCACCCCTGCAAACTACTATTAATTTGAGACACTGACAGAAAAAAATGAATGTGAATTAATATAAATTAATATAAATTCTGAAGTAAAAATCAGTCTATAAATCTAATTATTGTCATTGTTATGTTTAAAAAGTTGCCAGTTTTAGGAGGGATTAAGAGGGGCAGTTGAGAGGAATGTAAAACAGCACACTCCTAGAAATGCAGACTACTTGCTTTTTACAGAAGTGTAACCATGAACAGAAAACAGTGTCAGCACTGCCCTTTACAGAGTCTGTTAAGAAAGTATACTGAAATAGTCTTTGAGGTTAATAACGTTATTACCTCTGCAGCAGTGCTGTTGAACTGGCTCTTGGCACAGAATAATTCAATGCACTTCACACAAGCGACAAATGCAAAAACAGTTTCTTTGGTAACTCAGATGTTGGTGAACATTGGTGTGTCACCCAGAATGTCATGGCATGTCACCTTTGACACAGGTATCATAGGTTCACCATCACTGACATAGACAATACCCAATTACAGAAAAAGAATGGTTTTAGCAACCTTTATACTTGGGTTAATACTTCACTGTCCTTTGATCATCATATCATGACAGTAGTCAGGAAGTCCTTCTACTTAATGCAGCTAATTGTCAAGTGGATATTTTCCAGATCAACCTGAGGGCTGGAATTGCTGAATATAATTTGATAAACCTATTTTATGCAGATCATTTTCCAAGCTTAAATGAACACAATTAACTGAAGCCTATTTTAAAGAAACACAGTGTATATCTTTAAATGCAACATGGTTTACTTGATTAACTGTTTTGTCCCACCTCCCCTCCCTATTTTTGGTTTGTAGTTTAAATTTGGCAGCGTTTGCAGTTGTCCGCCCCACTGTAGATTTGATGTGGGACACTCCCCCAGTCCCATCTCTTTATCACATTCTACCTAATAAACTCTTTCTGCACTTGCTTTTAGTCCTTTTTAATTTAATTGCATTTTTTAAACTGTGTTTTATCTAATATTGCTACATACTCAAGTGTGCTAGCTTGCACTGCATGTGAATTGTTTTTACTACTTTTCTGTAAAAAAAAAAAAAAAAAACTGTAAGCCGGTTTCCTACCTTTCCTGTAACTAGTGTTCCAGATACAGATTTGCTGTATCCAGGACTGTATGTAAGCTTCTGAGCCCTACAAGCCTTTCTGTGTTGGAGGGAAGCCTTCTAGCTCATCAGTGAGAGTGGTAAGCACTAGGTAACCTGTCTACCACATAAGGAGTGGCTCTGGCCCAGAAATTGTAGTTACTGGCCATTTGGGCAATCTTCCAACTCTCTCAATTTTCTGATTTGAAAGCCTGCATTTGCGCTTGTTTCTGTCCTGTAACTCGTCTAGTGCAGATACAGATTCTTAGTTTTAGCAATTAAATTTGCTTATTCATGCTCAGCACTTGTTCAGAACTTGTAAGCACTAAATAAGCTACTAATTACTATAGCACTCAATCTTCCTCATTACCTAGAGGAAAACAGTTTTTGTACTTACTTTTCTCACTGGCTTAGAGAAAAACAGCTCTTGTACTCACTTTCTTCACTTATCTAGAGGAAAATAGTTTTTTTATTCGGGCATTTCCACGGGTCAGCTCCCAGTGTTCTCTCCTGTCTATCTGATGAATCTGGGAATCTTGAGGCAATGTAGAAATTGTCTCATGTACACAGACAACCCTCTCCTCCTACCATCCAACACTATAACCTGTGAGAGATGCACTTATCTAGCCAAACTGGAGGTAAAGCTCTCTCCAGTCAAGACTGAACTTGACAATCATGAGGAGAAGGTAAACATTTGCACCACACCACACTCATCACATAGTCTCACTAAATCCACACCACCAAAATCCACACATAGTGACACAAAAACATTTGCAGAGGCTCTCAATAATAATCTGTCTAAGCAACAGAGACCTCCAAAGCAGAAAGGCAAGCAACCTCCATCCCCCAACACAATCCAAATGACACATAGCCCACAGACTCAGTGTGCCACTCAACCACCGCCAATAAGGCAAAACAACATACCCAACACACTAGTCATAGGTGACTCTGTAGTCAGGCACACTGATGTCCCACTCACCAGGCTAAACAAGTAGAAGGTTACTGTCAGCTGCCTGTTGGGTGCCAGGATCCGCCACATAACCCACACACTCAGGTCACTCCACAACAAGTGCAAATATGACTCTGTCATTGTCCATGTTGGTATGAATGACCTGAGATGTACCTCCCTGGACTACATGAAAAGAGACATGGAAGAGCTGTCTGATCTTGTAGCCCAGGCAGGTATGACTCCTGCCCTGAGCAGCATTCTTCCATCACCCAGAATGATACCGCAGTACAAGGACAAATGATTGATTTCAACAATTAGCTAAGCTTCTGGTGTCATTCTAAGGGGATCCAGTATCTGTCTGCTTGGGATGACATGGTCGACAGACCACAATGCTTTGCCACAGATGGCCTGCACCTGTCACCCCTCTGATTCCGGATACTGGCTAAGGCTCTTGCTGCCCCTATAGTGCCTATTTTAGGTAGGGTTCAAATAATAAATTCACCACCATAACAGGAACAAGCAAGCAAAAACTGAGGGTAATGCTACTCAATGCTAGAAGTCTAAATCTCAAAATGCACTCACTCAAGGCACTCCTTAAAATGGAGACCATTGATACCTGTGTAATGACTGAGACCTGGTTCAAGGCTCCAGAGAGCACCCCTGCACTACCAGGCTATAGCTCATACCACACTTTTTGGCCATGTAACCTGGACTGAAACACCAATGGCGGAGGTGTGTCCATATTCATTAAGGATATCCACACCTTCAGGCTAGTTGCTCAGCATAATGCATCCGAGGTTATCCCAGTGCAACTAACTCTGGGCAAAACTGCAATCCAAATTGTAGCTTGCTACAGATCCCCCACCATGCCCCAGGATTCCAACTCCTCTTTTCTTGATGTACTGGAAAATATTAGGGTTCAACCAAACACCCTAATAATGGATGACTTCAACTACTCCACCATTAACTGGGAAAACTACTCATGTATCAACTCCTTAGCTCAACACTTTCTGGAATTCTTAAACTCCAATGCCCTAGATCAACTTATCCACATCCCCACCAGGGGCAACAATATCCTAGACCTAGTCATTACCAACATGAGTTACCGATGTTCCACGACTGAAGTCAACTCCTCGTTGGTCCGATCCGACCATAAGCTAATCACCCTTGATATCCACATCCCGCCGCCACCCCCATTAAGGAAACCACAGTAAAAAAATTCTCTAAAGCCAACTTCATGCTTCTTAAGACAGAAGTGGTGAACTTCATGACACCCATGCAGATGGACAATAGAGTTACAACTACTGAATCCTACACAAATGCACTCTATAAGCACTTACACGAGTGCATGGATCGTGCTATCCCAAACAGAACCAAGATGCTATCCTCCAAAAAAAGGAAGCCAATCTGGTGGTCCCCTGCCATAAACAAACTGTACAACAGAAGGAAGAAACTGTTGCAAAAGAGAGTAAAATCCCATGAGTGGAGGAGCTCCCTTGTCAGCCTCAGTAAGAAGCTGAGATCCCTTATAAGATCCTCCAAAGCTAGCTACGAAAACAAAATTGCCACTAATTCCAAGGACAACCACAAAGTATTCTAGAGCTATGTCAAGAATCTCAATGGCAACACCCAGATCTGCTCTGAGTTACAGCATAAAGGCATGAAAATTACAGAACCAACTGATATTGCCAACATTCTGGCAAATAGGTTCAGTGCTAACTTTAACCCCCTCTCACCCCCAAAAGGGCACATATCTATACAGGAA
Organism: Protopterus annectens; assembly: GCF_019279795.1. NCBI lineage: Eukaryota > Metazoa > Chordata > Ceratodontiformes > Protopteridae > Protopterus > Protopterus annectens. The sequence continues at coordinate 1,525,596,080 of NC_056741.1, read as the reverse complement.
GAGTGCAGAGTCCCTGTAATCACAACTATGCAGGTAAAAGCTGCACTCTCTAAAGACAAAAACACAGCATCCATGGGACCGGACAACATCCCAGGCTGCGTTTTACATGAACTTCAGAACGAACTGGCTCCCCACTTAAGCACCATGTTCAATAATAGCCTCGCATCAGGCTTTGTGCCCACTGAATGTCCCACTCCACAAAGGGGGAGCCACCACTGATCCCGGGAACTATCGACCTATTAGCCTGACAAGCCTGGTCTGGGACTCATAAATAAAGACATTGTTAACCTCCAAACTCTGGATCCCACCCAGTTCGGGTTTGTGAAAGGCAGATCATGCCTCCTGCACCTGACCGACTTCGTTGAGGCAGTCACCAAAGCAGTAGATGAGGGTAAGGTGGTTTACACAGCCTATCTTGACCTCGCCAAGGCTTTCAACACCATCCCCCATTCTGGAATTATAGCTAAACTCACTAAACTAGGTATAAATCCCTATGTCACAAGATGGGTTGCCAACTGGCTCACTGACAGAACCCACACTGTAAAAGTTGCAGACTCCAAATCTGACCTCAAAGCAGTGACAAGTAGAGTACCACAGGGTTCCATCCTGGGACCTCTCCTGTTTGGTATCTACTTCTCTGAAGTACAGGCTAACACAGAAGGCCTCTGGCTAATAAAGTTTGCAGATGACTGCAAACTAGGAGCCATAGTCAAGTCCTCAAATGATGTGGACATCCTACAGAAGGGACTCACTGAGACAGATGCCTGATGTCAGAGCCATGGCCTCAAGCTCAATGCCAAAAAGTGCAGTGTCATCCCCTTTGGTAAAAAGTCTGTACCCATGAACTACCACATAGGCAGCAATCCACTTAATACCGAATGCGTGATAAGAGACTTTAGGACCCAGGTGGACAGTAGTCTCTCCTTTGATAGTCACATCACCACAGTAGTCAGGAAGTCCTTCTACGTGGCACACTTCATCATAAAATGGTTCTTATCAAGGAAAAAAGAGGTCATTGTTCCCCTCTACGCGACATCCATTAGACCCATTATAGAGTAAAATGCCCCTTTTGGAATGTACCTCACAAGACATCTGCAGCAGCTGAAAATGCCACAGAAGTACCTCACAAAGAGGATTACTGGCCTCAAACAAGTGCCCTACACTGACCGTCTCAAAAAACTCCAGCTTTACTCCATAGCATATTGCCTACTACAAGGTGATCTCTGCCTAACATATAAAGCTATATCGAACCCAGAGATGTTGGACATGCTGCACCTAAAGAAATCCCAATCCCTCTGAGCTACACGGTCTAGGGACCTAAACCTCATCACCACAATAAACAGGACATGCTGGAGGGATAGATTCCTGTCCCAGAGACTTCCCATACTCTGGAACAGGCTACCCATCTATGTCAAGGAAAGTTCTTCATTAGCACTTTTCAAGAAAAATCTTGTTGAGTGGATGGGAAATAGGAAATACACCCCAGTGATCACTTTTGTATCTCTGCTTGACAGTGGCACAGGAAAATAACTTTCTTGGGTGGCATAAGCCAGGGAACCTTGTTGGCTAGGCTTATGTAGGCCCTTGGGCCGATAGCCTAGTACCTACCTATGAACTTACGAATATATATTTTTTTACCCAACAGAAGCAATGTATCATAAAAAAATATGTTGCACAATGCTTCAGAGATCATCCCCGTGCAACTAACAACGGGCAAAACTGCTATTCAAATTATATCTTGCTACAGATAAGGCACCATGTCCCAGGACCCACACTGCGCATTCCTGGAAACACTGGGAAACATAAAGGTCCTACCAAACACCCTGATATTGGGTGATTTCAATTACCCAAACATTAACTGGGAGAACTACTTGGGTACAAACTCCCTTGCCCAGCATTTCCAAGAATTTATAAACTTAAATGCCCTGGATCAACTGGTCAACACACCGACCAGAGGTGACAACATATTGGACCTGGTCATCACCAACATGGGTGACAGGTTTTCCACACCGGAGGTCAACCCCTCACTGGTTAGATCTGACCATAAACCAATCACTCTGGATATCCACATTCGACCACCACACCCGGTCAAAGAAACCACCATAAAAAACTTTTCAAAAGCAAACTTCACGTTACTTAAGACCGAGGTGAGAAGTTTCAAAGCCCCCATGCTAAAGGATAACGCTGTCCAAGCTGTAAAATCCTTTACTAATGCACTCTATGGGCACCTACAAGAATGCATGGATCGTGCTATCCCAAACAAAACCTACACTCACTCCTCCAAGAAAAAGAAACCATTCTGGTGGACCCCTGCCATAAACAAGCTATACAATAGAAAGAGGAAACTAGTACAAAAAAGAGTAAAATCCCAGGAAGGGAAGACATCCCTGATCAGTATCAGCAAGATACTACGATCCCTCATATAATCATCCAAGGTGAGCTTCAAAAGAAAAATTGCCATGGACTCCAAAGATAACTACAAGGCATTATTTAGCTATGTCAAAAATCTAAGTGGCAATTCTCAGATCTGCTCGGAGTTAGTGCAGAATGGCACAAAATACACTGAACCGACCGATATCGCCAACATCCTGGCAGACAGGTTCAGTGCAAACTTCACCCCCCTCCCACCCCCAAAAAGTGCCCATAACTATACCAGAAGAATGTAGTGCCCATGAAATCATGGACACTCAGGTTAAAACAGCCCTCTCCAAAGCCAAAAACACAGCATCAATGGGACTGGACTGTGTCCCAGGCTGCGTCCTACATGAGCTCAAAGATGAACTAACCCCTCACCTAAACACACTGTTTAAACTTAGCCTCTCCACAGGCTGTGTGTCCACAGAGTGGCGCACAGCAATGGTTGTTCTGCTCCACAAAGGTGGAGCCACAACGGACCCCGGGAACTATTGCCCTATAAGCCTTACTAGCTTGGTTTGCAAAGCTATGGAGCGTATCATCATGGATCTCATTTACAGAGACATTGGGAACCTCCAAACATTGGACCCTACCCAGTTTGGCTTTGTTAAGGGCAGATCATGCCTTCTACACCTGTTAGCCTTCTTTAAGACAGTTACCAAGGCTATAGATGAGGGAAAGGTGGTCCACACTGCCTACATAGACTTCGCAAAGGCCTTCGACACCATTCCCCACTCAGGTATTATAGACAAGCTCACCAGCCTGAACATAACCCCCTATGTCACAAGATGGGTTGCCAGCTGGCTCATGGATAGAATCCACATGGTAAGAGTTGCAGGAGCTAGGTCTGACTCTAAACTGGTTACAAGTGGCATTCCCCAGGTCTCAGTCCTAGAACCCCTCTTATTCGGCATATACTTCTCAGAGGTACAGGCAAGCACAGGAGGACTATCGCTGACCAAGTTCGCAGACGACTGCAAACTAGGGGCTATAATTGACTCTCCGGCTGACACAGACATCCTCCAAAAGGGTCTCACTGAGACAGATACCTAGTGTCAAAACCATGGCCTCAAGCTAAATGCCAAAAAGTGCATAGTCATCCCCTTTGGAAAAAAACAAGTACCCACAAACTACCACATATGTGGTAGCCCCCTAAATATGGAAGACATAATAAGGGATCTGGGGACCCAAGTAGATAGTAACCTCTCCTTTGATAATCACATTGCCAGAGTTGTTAGAAAATCCTTCTATGTGGCCCACCTCATCAAAAAAGGGTTTGCATCCAGATTGAAAGAGGTCATTGGGCCCTTCTATGCATCACTCATCAGACCCATAATAGAGTACAATGCCCCATTTGGGATGTACCTTACAAGACACGTGCAACAACTGGAAAGACCACAAACGTACCTCACCAAGAGGATCACTGGCCTCAAGCAGATGCCCTATGCAGCTCGACTGAAGAAACTCCAGCTGTACTCGGTTGCATACCGCCTAATCAGAGGTGATCTCTGCCTGACATATAAGGCCATGTCCAACCTAAAATTGATGGACATGCTCCACCTAAAGAAAACCATATCCCCTCTAGCCACACACTCCAGGGATTTAAACCTCACCACAACAATAAATAGGACGTGCTGTAGGGATAGATTCCTGTCCCAGAGACTTCCCATGCTCTGGAACAAGATTCCAATCTACATTAGGCAGAGCTCCTCGCTAATTCTCTTCAAGAGAAACCTTGACGAGTGGATGAGAAACAGAAAGTTTACCCCAGGGATCACATCAATGGCTCTGCTGGATGGATGTACAGGGAACTAATCTAAGGGGGCAGAAAAAGCCAACACATTCTGACTAGGCTTATAAATGCCTTCGGGCAGATATTCTAGTACCTACCTATGAACCTATGAACATGTGATTGTTTTAAGGTTATTTATACAACTTCTTTTATTTAATTAATTTGTTTTGCACCTGATGAAGCTTTCAGAGAAAGCATTGTAGCTTGTGCGATATATTAAACTTGTTTTTTTCTTATTTGGTGACTTGAATGTTCTGGCTACATGGATTTTACTTTCTTTTTGATACACAAAAAGAAAAATCTAGCAGAGCTAGACTTTTCACTGTGTGATACCTCAAATATCTTATATTAGAGGTGACATGGGATATATGCAAACTACCCTTTAAGGATATCAGGTATTTCAGCTAAATAGCAATTCTGAATGTCCATGACTTTTTCTTTTAAGTCTATTTATGGACAGTTTCAGGCCAATAAAGCAAAAGGCCACTAGCTGTGGGCATGCATATTTCTGCATTCTTATGGCATCATCAGCACACCAAAAGTGGAATGTTTGGCTAACATTTGGAAACACAGGCTTGTTGTACCGAACTGATATCCATAAACATTAGGGTGACTGAAAATATTCCAACTAACAAACTAAAACAATGAGTTGATAGGTCACACAGAAAAAAACATTTAGTTAAAAAAACACAAAAAGAAAAATCTAGCAAAGCTAGACTTTCCACTGTGTGACACCTCATTGTTTTAGTTTGTTAGTTGGGATATTTTGCAGTCACCCTAATGTTTATGGATATCAGTTGGGCACGGATACCTATGCAAATGAGGAGGAATTACTGAACAGCTCAGTGTAGGCAGAGAACTATGGTGGTGTTTACAGAGGACATTGCTGACATCAGGGGAGGTTGTGTCCAATAACTTCTAAGCTTATTTTACCTTAGCTCCCGCTGTTTGTGCTGCATGCCGCCATGCTGAGCGTATGCCCTCAGGGGAATGTGTGCACTAACTTCTTTGCTTTGTTTAGTTAAGGAGCATGTGTTTCACTGTGTTTATCTATGGGGTGCGTGTTTGGACTGTGCACCTCAGTGCTGAGTATATCTAAAAAACAATGAAATATTAATTAGTTTTGACCCCTGTTTAACTTAAACAAGGGCCATTAAATGATGTTAATGATATTCTAGGCAGGTGCAATGCATCATAGATAGCCAATCACAGAGTCAGCACCTACAAGTATGCATACACCCTACTATCTGATTTTTGCCCCATACTCTGCACCATTGGAGTACAGACTTGGGAATTTTAACTGACAGAATGCTAGGAGCTGCTGCAGGTCTGCTACATCTGTATATGCCAGATGAAGAAGTCAATGCTGCTGCTGACAATAGGCCTAGACAGAGGAAAAGAGTGTTCCGGCCCAAAGTAACCTTCCAGGAGCTACATGAGCTAGAGATTGTAGAGCACTACAAGGTGGACAGGGACATACTACAAGAACTCACTGAGTTCTGCCACCCTCAACCCAGACCCAGAGCTAGCAGAAGAGGACCCATCCCAGTGGAAACAAAGGTATGTGTAGTCCTTGGGATACTAGCCACAGAAACCTTCCAAAGACCAAATGGGGACACTGGCATCAGCATCCAATGTACTCCACCAGTTCCTGAATACCATGCTACCACATGCCAGTGAGCACATTTCTTTTCCCTTCTCCTCTGAGGTGAGGGCGAGCAACATGCAACACTTCTACAGGTGTAGCACACTACCCTATGGCACTGGGTGCCATAGACTGCACTCATGTACACACAAAGTCACCACGCAGTGAGGAGGATAGAATCTACATCAACCACAAGGGGTATCATTCCATCAACTTCCAGGTCATGTGCAATGCTCAGGGCATTATCATGAATGTGTGTGCTGGCTGACCTGGCAGTTATCATGACTGCCATATCTGGAATGCATCACAGCTGTGCCAGATTTTTGCCAGGGGGAACATCTCACATGGCCATTTACTGGGGGATGATGGCTATGCACTGGACCCGTGGATGATGGCACCCATCAGTAATGTACACAGATCCACCAAAGAAGGCCATAATGAGGCACACGCACAAATTTCGAACATCATAGAGCATGTACCAAGTTCAAAGGAAGGTGCTGGCAGTACTAATAAACAGGAACAAAGCACCAGATGAAACCACGAAGATGCAAACAATTTATTGGGCTAAAACAGAAATCCAAAAGCAACAGCAAATCCAACAATTCCTATTTCAAATACACCAATCATCAAGCTGAATTAATTAACAAATCCTATATCAAACCACATAAAATAGTGCAAAAAAAGTGCTAAACAGGTTATAAAAAATGATGATACATGTCATATCTTAGTAAAATAAATATGTATAAATACTTTAATAAATATATACATTTATAATAGATCAATAAATAACATAAATATAAATATGAATTTGATACCCAAAATCCATTTAAAATGTATTTAAAATATTTAAAAATATATTTAAAAATGTTGAATAAAACAATACTACACTCTACTGGTACAAAATGGTATTGCACTACTATCCTTGCATTCATAGATAATTTGTAATGAATGTTATACTATATTATAATTTAGCTGCTCTTAGTTTTAAAACCGGTGCCAGAGACACCATATCATTGATACCCGGATGTTTATTTGATTCCAAAGTTATTTGCCAGTACAATTCTCTGTATTCTAGTAGTGTTTCCCACATGCCCCCTCTAGGGTCAATAGGCACAACTTCCACTACAAAAAATTCAAAACTAGATTCTTTACAAACTAATGTATGTTTATACAGAGAATTGTTGGTACAAGATGTTCTGATATCATATAAATGTTCATAAATCCTTTGTTTTATCATCCTTTCACTTTTTCCAACATAAAATGCCTCGCATTTTTTACATAAAGCAACATAAACAATCCCTTTTGTGTTGCAATTTACAAAGGCATTTAACGTAAGTGTTTTCTTCCTGGCTTCTAAGAAACAGCTGTTTCCAATTTTTAAATGTGCACAATACCTACAAGCACCACATTTAAAGACCCCCGCTTTTTTCTTACTTTTATTGGTCAATCCACTAGCACCACTCTCAATAATACCTTTAATATTATTGCCCTTCCTATAAATGAATTTTATCTCATTTTCAAAAATGTGACCAAGTTCTGATACTTTGGCAAAATTTTTCCATTCCTTTTCAAACGTTTTCTTTACTATATTCGATTGCCCATCATAGGTGGTGATAAGGCCAGATACAAAGTCATTTTCCCGGGAAATATCCGATGACACTAGTGTTTCATCTTTACCCAAAATAGGCTCAAATCTGGTCTTTCTCCCATCAAGAACATCATGCAATATAGTATCAAACAATTCCTTTGGGTAACCTCTTTTTGTGAACATACTTCTCAAAATGTCACATTCTGTTATGAACATCCCATCGTCAGAAGTCATCCTGCAAATTCTTACCAATTGCTCTTTCAAAACACTCTTTTTCTGATGAAAAGGGTGAGAACTAGTAAAATGCAGGTATGTGTTTGAAAATGTCTCCTTTCTATGTACCTTGGAAACAAACTTGTCATCGGTTTTAATAATATTGACATCCAAATAAACCACTTGCCGTGTATCAAAATTCATTGTAAATTTAAGAAAATTAGTTGTCTCATTAACATATTCTACAAAAATGTCATAGTCCTCTTTGGTACCTTTCCAAAAAAAACACAAATCGTCCAGAAATCTACAGTACAGGGCCCACGTCTTTAAACCTCGGGATTAGAATATAATTATTCTCCCAATATGCAAGTATGATGTTTGCATAAGTGTGTGCACAATGAGCTCCCATGGCCACTCCCTTGATTTGCCTGTAGTATTCACCTTCAAAAAACAAAAAATTGTTTTTCAGAACTACTTCCATAAGGACTAAAATAGTTCTAAAATCATTTTGAGAAATATTCTTGAAAGGTATCAACATTTCTTCAAACCACGCTAATCCCACTTCATGGGGAATACTTGTGAATAGATCAATCACGTCCAGAGTACCAAACCCAAAAGTTTCTTTATGTAGGAAATTCTTAATCATGACTGCCATATCTGGAATGCATCACAGCTGTGCCAGATTTTTGCCAGGGGGAACATCTCACATGGCCATTTACTGGGGGATGATGGCTATGCACTGGACCCGTGGATGATGGCACCCATCAGTAATGTACACAGATCCACCAAAGAAGGCCATAATGAGGCACACGCACAAATTTCGAACATCATAGAGCATGTGTTTGGGCTTCTGAAGTCATAGTTCTTGTGCCTCAATATAGCTGGTGGACCCTTGCCGTACACTCCAGCCACATATGCACAAAAATTAACAGTATGTGCCATGTTACACAATATGATCCTGTGGAAACAGCTGCAGCAGGATCAGCAAAGAGAAGTGATACACAGCCCCAAACCACTGCCTAGGTCACCACAGCCACACTCATAGAAGGACTCATAGGAAGAACCTCCTGATGATGACCCTATAGGCAGACATAGATGTGCCCAGTATACCCTGGCTTTGACTAAGAGACAATGCATAGCACATTCACTGACAACCTAGGGCCCTGCAGACTGACACCTTACTCCCACTCACATACATATAGTAAAATTGTCGATGCCAGGGAACCCACACAACCTGTATCTATCCATGTATTGGCTGTGTACTGCATGCATCACATAGAGTTAGCCCTGAACTACAGTTCAGTCAACTGCTGCATCCGCAATGTAAGTCTGTAACCTACACACTACTTATCAGCATTAATATAATATGGTATTGTATGTATGGATCTGCTACATTTATGCAAGGAAATATAGTTGGCTGTTTGGACAGCTGTAACATCCATGTGGGAAACAGATACCCAGTCCAATAGAATGTGTTCCCTAATAATCACTAGGCCTTATGGTTGGAATATTCACTACATCAGTCTAGGGAGATGTTAAACAGTGGGGTCACATGATATTTGGACTACTGTCAATCCCGGCAGATCATGTGCTGTTGTTCCCACACCCCAGCACAGCAGTGCTCCCATATAACTGCTTTAACAGTAAGTCATCAGTGGTATATCAGCAAACCAGGCAATCTCAGGGCTGTAACATAGTACTCTAACACACACACTGTATGTTCCACGTAAAGCAGAAATAATAATGTACATATTTATGCTGTTGAATGTGTAATGAATGACTCCTCTCTGTCTGGCAGCCTGTGTGGCTCAGTGGATTAGGGAAGTTAATGTGGGTAATGGTAGTTCAAATCTGGAAGTATTCATATCTTTTACATGTGAAGTATTATGTCAGTGTTTTCACATACTGTCATTCTGTGTGTGGTATAACATTATGAACCTTAGTCACATATTAAGTACAGCAGACAGCTTGGGAAAGCCATGGACATTTTAAAAGGAGTGCAGTACTGCAGAAATTGGGAAATATGTCAATGTCTGTAACATACCTCTCAACCTTTTAGTGCAAGAAATCTGGACAAAGTCCGACAAAATGGGGAGACAAAGGCCCACAAATAGGGGCATATTTTAAATACTGCTCTTATAAACTTAAAAAGTTGCAAGAATAACAGGGTTTGTTTCAACAGACAATTTTCTGTAGGATTTGAAATCAGAAACTCAAATGTATGTCATTATTTAGTGACTTCAGTCCTCAGTTCATCCAAATGATTTGCCAGAAAACCACAAATTTTATGAGGAATGGACCAAATTTATGAGCCAAAACTCTGGACAATTTGCGAAACTCTGGATAGTTGAGAGGTATGGTCTGTAAACATACAAAATCCAGGACTGGAGTACAGGTAGGTCTGGCTTGGAGTCACTTTATAAGTACTGACGTTCCCACTAGGCATGTCCAAACAGTTAAAGTGAGGGCAACTCTGTTGCCCCATCATTAGACTGACTTTCCCGGTCAACAAATGTTAAATAAATAAATAAATAATAAAAAAAAAATTAAAAAAAAAAATATATATATATATATATATATATATATATATATATATACATATATACATACTTGTTAATTACATAAATATGTGTGCAGATGTCTGTATTTTCCAACATACCATAATAATGGTGAATAAATCTGTACTATCACAAATCCACACTGCTGCTCAAAGGATCCAAACTAAGGATGCAAGAGTATGTAATCCACTTACCTACAGTCCTCTGTGCCTGCTGGATGTCACCACATAGAGAGAAGCAGGTGTGCAGTTGGTATAATGTATAATGTTGTCAGCAAGCGCATGGACAGGGTACATTGTTCCTGTCCACAGGTTTGCCTGTCTAACTGCAAGCATCCCCATATGGCCGTACTGGTAACTGTACACACATAGCTAGGATAATAACAGTTATCCTATTGCTAGGATACTAGATGCAGATAACAGTATGAAACAATATCACTATGTAGGCCACAGATGCTGTTCAACTCAAGTCTAGTTTGTGTAAAGCACAAGTATTATGCCTGCAATAACATATACAAAGACTCAACATGTGGCATGTGCGATAATTACTGTGATCTATACTGAATAAAACTAGATAGGTAGGGGTTCTAATCTCAGTATATGCTACTTGGTGACCATCTGTGTGGGTGTGTCCCCCTGCATTACAACTGACATGCTCTCATAGACTATCCAACTGCAATGGTTATAAGCTTTTTGGCCCTGTAACTTGCTACTGGCTTCCAAACTGCCCTCTTCTACAAGGCCTGATGATGTCATCTGCCTTAAGATTACCAGTTGGCACTGGCATATCAGACTTAAGCTGTGATACGTGCAATACGTACTGTGATTTATAGTGAATAAGACTAGAAAGGTATGGGTTCTAATCTCACTCTAGGTTACCTGGTGTGTATATGTATGTGTGCGTGTGTGTGTATGTGTGTGCGTGTGTGTGTGTGTGTGTGTGTGTGTGTGTGTGTGTGTGTGTGTGTGTGTGTGTGTGTCCTTATGGCAGAAATATGATCACCTAGGTAACTTAGGAACAGATAGAATTAGCAGTGTTTTATTTGTAGTGGGTGATATGCCCCCCCAAAGGACTGACTACAAGGCACAATGATGTCATCAAGCATAATATGTCCTAAACTGATATTAGTAGCAGACACGAGATGTGTTGGATGCAACACATACTGTGATCTGTAGTGTGTACCATTACATAGGTAAGTGTTCTCATCTACATACAGCTAACTTGCACAATCTGTGTGCCTTGGAGTGTCCTGTATGCAGTGATTGGAAGTGGTGCTAGCCTCAATGTAGCCATGTTTGTGTGTGAGCCTGTTAGAACATTTTACATAATTTTATGGAACCATAGGATGTTTGAATGTAACTAGCGTAATAGCCATACAGCCCACACAATCAGACATCTTAATACCCATAGTTACAGGATCAGCACATATTGCCCCAGTCCAAGAGAAACACAGGCAGCTGCCCTGTATTGAGATGATGGCTGCCAAGCCGATCATACAGATAGCATGTGTTGAGGTGCACTGAGGTGCTCTGTGTGCCAATAGGCAGGGTTCTATGTCAAGGGTGTGTTTAAGTTTGCTATACAAATCTCTCCCACAAGCATGTAGTGCTAACGTCACATACTAGTTTAATGTCCTTACAGTGAATTATCCATCGACTATGCCACCTGCAGATAGGCAGCATACGCAATCAAGCAGGGTCACACATTGATTCATAGATTCATAGATTCATAGATTAGTACTAGGCTAACTGCCCTTGCGAGCCATTTTAAACCTAGCCAATTATCCCTTGTGAAACTCAAACCCTGCACCTTGTGTTTGTAAGGCAAACACCTTATCCATTAGGCCATCCTCCCACCCTTGACCTGTATACAAGCCACAGATCACCACTGAGTAATCTATATGCCACAGGTGACAGTAACACTCATTGCAGATGATCCCCAATGAGCAGATACTGAAGATGTGAAGTGTCCTTGGGAGGGACCACTGCACTCAGATATTGGCATGCTGAGGGTAGAATATGTGGAGATTAAATGAATGTCATGTTCTTCTGACTGTGGCCTTAGCTATGCCATATGATTCCTGCCGTACCACCATAGTGACATGTTGATCTCTGGCACATTAGGTGTAAACCGGTGTGGCCAGGACTGTTGAACCCAGTTCTTTCATCCCTGAGTATGTACATCACATGTTGTGACTGATGTGCTACTTACTAGGTACATAGGTCTAACTGATGGAATTGATACCACATATATATTTGCATGGAGTTTATGGCCATTAATATGTCAACAGGCATGTGTTTGCAATACTCTCTTGAAAGATAGTGATATACCACAGAGACTATAAAAATGCTCACAATTTGCAGGCATCAGCCAACATTGTTAGCCACAGTCAGACACTAGTTGCATGTATTGCAGTTATATGGATTATGAGCAGTAGAGGATCCAGGACCGCATCATGGTGAGCACTGCTGCTTACATATCAGCTATTGGAGGTGGATGCCCCTATGCTGCTTATGTGTGCCATCAATGGGCCACTTAGTGACCCCTATAATGACAGTATCATGGATGCTTAAGTGGGTGCTTTGTAAATGTTGTCCAAGTGGGGACATGCCTCAATCTGGAGATTGTATGTCCTGATGTATGCTCACCCAGGTCCTTGGTGACTGCCTAGGACATGTCCACAACATGTAACAGTCATGCTCCCTCTGCCACACATCCAAACTGTGTACAGTCAACTGTGTGTAGATCACATATATGTGTGCTGATCAACTGCATGATTATTGCCCCTATTGGAATACAAATATGAATACGTAAACAAAGAGGTGCATAGTTCTGTTGCTCAGTGGATGCACCACCTTTGTGCAGGAATGAAACAGTTGCCATTGTCCACCCAGCAGGTATGCAGCCAGTGGTGTCACTATGATTGCAAAGGTCACCCAATGGTGTTAATAATCATTGTCAGATTACATGTCGGATACAGCCTGGTATGTTATCATGTGCAATAGATGCTGTGTATCTTCGAATGAGAGACCAGTTACAAACTGCTCTGTAAATATGGAAATTATGGGACATGTTGTAAGAATGTCATGTGTCACATGTGTTGGAGACAAGGGAGTGTAGTTGACGCAGACAGTGTGGGAGTACAGGTTGGGTATGACTGCAGACCCACCATATGTGGCATCATGACTGGTGAGGTCAGTGACAACCTGGGCCTGTCCTTGGAGGCCGCACATGTAACTGCACTGTGCCTTGTGGTTCTGCTTTGTGTGGGCAGTAGATTTTGTCACTTACCATGTCTACACAATATCACAACATCATGTGCTTCTGTTAGATGAGGGGGAAGTGCCTCCATTTTGTGGGGGCACCCTCACCCCAACTGTCACACAGCACTGTCCAGCTGTTATTGTACAGCCTGCTAATGGCAGGTGTCCACCAGTCAAGTTTGCTGAGCCATGATGAGCCTATGTTCCACCTGTACCATACAGCTGAGTTCATGCAGTTATAATACTGCTGACATAATTCATGGGCGTAGAGCTCTGCATACTTGCCTGTCCCATCTGAAATGGGAGGTGCAGTCACGCTATGACAAACATCCCACAGAAGGTAATAAAATGCTTTCATTACATATATGTCTGTATTCTCTGCAAGGGGGAGTACATGCTGCTTCTTCTAAGGAGACTGATCTGTGGCCAGAGGACCTCATATTGGGGGGGCTTTAGGGTTCACACATATTGGTAGACACATGATGCAATACATTGGTTCCCCATTTGGGGATGTCATGGCACTACTCCAGGGCATAGTAGGTATGGACATGGACCATCCTTTGGTCAAGTGAGCTGCAGCATGACTAAGCAACACAGTGTGTACATATTATTCTTCCCTAAAGTGTATGTCTGTGCTCTGTACAGACACCTTGCATAACTCTCTTGTTGCAACACACTGGATGTAACTGCAATACTTACTTTCACAGAGGACAACTAGCGTGTAGTGCCAAGCAGTGGCCTCAGATCTCTGAGCCATATCACCCGAAATGCCATGATAGGTGTTAGCATAGATACAAGCACAAACACTGTCATATACCTACTGATATGAGACTAAACACTGTTACTTTTGCACAAGGCCATATCATGCCTGCCAACTGAGACTGGCAGAGTCCATTGACTGTTACACTATGCAATGGATGTCAGACATCAGTCTCACTCCACCAACTATGGCCTGACAGGGTGTATGACAACATTAGTCCAGCAGGTCATGCTGGAAACTGTGCACGTCATGTACAGAGTGTTATGTCAGCTGGTGGATAGGCAAGTATCTGTGAGTCACAATCTGGGCACATAGCATTGGGAGACCTATGCTGCAATGATGCCAGTCACCAGTGGAGTTCACCATCCTCCATTATTGGTGTACACCTTCTAGCTATTCCCTCTGTGCAGTCACAGCCACTGTCAGTGACCTCTGACTGAGGACATTAGCAGGTGATTTCATATTAGGAGCCATCACAGAATCCCACACATAGCCAACAGTTATCCAGGATGGCCTAAGACACAGTCAGTTGTTGTCTCAGCTACTAACAAAGACTAAATGTCAAGTACACAATTCTATCCTGTGGGAAATCATCCACCCCTGCAACATATTGTAGTGTCTGCTGATGGCATACAGTTGAGCCATTACACATGAAGGTATGGACACAGAGAATAATGTAGCTTTTGACTTTCACTCGTCAGTAAGATGTGGGGATGCATTCACTGCTGTACAACCTATACCAACAGGTTTGGGATGTAAATCTCAGATTGCTTGCTATAATGAATGTGGCAGTCATTAAACCTATTATTTTGTGCAATGACAACCTTGCCATGTCACTACACAGGCATATTATATGACTGTAGCAGCCGCACAAGTTCCATGGTACTCCAATACACAGTGTAGATAACATGTCCTATGGAGTCTGTGTCATGACTATACATATGTAGTTTGTCTCCTAAATGCTTTGAAGGGGATGTGCATGGCTCCATACAGGGAGGTATCATGTCTCACTGTGTACCTCCTGTGTATCCATAACAGGACTATCACATGTCTCACCTGTTAAATACACCTACATCATCACCATGGTATACATAGTACATGCTGGGGAGACAGGTATGTAACACACACAGTATACCTTACATGAAACAGGACCCCCATGCATGTAAAGCACACATCTGCTGTGACACAGATCATGTACAGGTTACACAATGGGATGCAGAACATGACAATCATAACTGGTATCAGGCAGCTGTCTGTACTGGACAAAGGATATTTGTAGATGGGTCATCTCCATCACCACAGCTTGTAGATGTGTTAGTTCCCAAAACCCTGGGGACATTTATGAAGGGTAGCAGACCTTCTCGCAGATTAGGGATGCATGGGCATGCTGAATGTCGTCATTGTCCTTGTTAGCCTATTATACACAAATTAACCTATGGAGCCATGCACTTAAAGTACTGTACCTTGCTGAAGACATATTTCTGCTGTGCTGACATGCCATCCTCTGCTGCTGTATTGCTGCTTTATATCCATAGGTTATCCCAACAGATTCCTGAAACAGAACCATAAACAGGTTCATGACACACCTGTCATTGTGTAACTATACAGCCAGTACATCATACAACAAAAGGTACACAAAAGTATATGGTATACTCATGACAAATGCCAGCATACAGTATCTGTCTTTAACCACTACAAGTGGCATGGCAAAATAACACTGCATTACACAAGTACATGTTAACCATTATAGTCACCCTATGCATCAGACACATAGGTTCATTTCCCTGCATCAATGGTGAGGATAACAGGGATGTAGCACAGGTATCATCACTTGCACAGTGTGTTATGTGGGGGTGCAGGAGGCCTAGACTGGCCCTAATGGTTGACAGCATGTGTGTGAGTCAGGAAAGGACACATGTAAGATGGACCATGGAGAGGTGTCGTGTGTGTCTGTAGGTGACCTGCATTTGACAGTTGTGTGTGAGTGTGTGTGTCTACACAGTCAAGCTCAGTGCTAACCCTACACATGTGTATGTTGGACAGCTTTGGACCATATATGGTAGAGTTGACAGTTTACTGTCTCTGGCCCCGAACATGAGAACGTGCTCTGCCAGGAGTTGCACTGGTATCTCCATGCCCAAGATCAGAAGTGGTGCTAGTACCTGATGGTGACTGCTGTCTGCTGGGACTGTGTTGCCCATGGGACCACCCAGAACCACAAACTCATGGCCTGCCACATCATGGTGTGGACAGCAAACTCCCCTCTGTAGCGCTGGATGTACTGCCACTACAGAAGCATGATCGTGCATGGCCACATGGACTCTCAGCAGATGGGGTTGATGACTTATGTCCACGGTTCTGATGCTCAACTCCAACCAGACATTCCAGCACAGACAATGTGTGGTCCAAGACAGTCACTATCTCAGCTCACCTTCTGTCCACTGCATAAGTGAACTGATCCAGGGTGTCCCCAATGCAGTGGAGGCAGTCACAGATGTCAGACTGTGCTGCATCCATAACCCTAAGCATATATCTGGTGTTTCATTCAGAATGTGCCTGTGCCTCCATGATGGCCCGAAACATGTAATGAGTGACCACTGATGTGACACCTCCAACAGGTGGTGGATGGACAGCAGGCTTCCTACAAGCACCCCTGTCAATACACCTGAGTGAGACCTCACCAGCTCTCTGGCTATGGTCAGTGTCTACACTCACTGGAGCCATATTTGCCACACTTTCCTGTTCAATGTGCCCACCTTCTGACTTTCGAATATCTGTGGCCTCCGGTGACTGGGTATTTGTGGGCATACTGCCTGTGTGTGGTGACAATGGAGGCAGAAGAGGGATGTCTACCTCTGGGACTGATTCATTCCCCAGACCCCCCCCCACCCATGCCTCACTGTGGTCACCATCATCATCATAGTCCGAAGAGACATGGACATCAGGTTGTGTAGTGGACAGACACCAACCTCCACAGTCACCTGTGATAAGAAAGAAAAAAGCTATACATGAATACTAGCACTATTGTGTACAAACAATCCACCAATGCTCATAATAGTGAAGACCCACAACTGGATTAGCGGTCAAACATTTTTCTTCTCCGCTTTTGTCCAAAAAAGACTTCCTCAGAACAAAATGCACATTCATCTGAAGATCTTTATAATAATTATGTCAAGAAAATCAAGTAAAACTTGACAATTAAAATTTCCCTTTTGATTAATCAATGTGAAACTATACTTGATAAAACAACACAAAAAACAGTACATCTATCTTAACAAATATATTGAAATACATGTTTAACTGCCTAATTTATTTTCCTTTCAACCTTTTGTTTGTTTAAAAGGCATTTTAGAATAATTACCTCATTTAAACCAGGAGGCTTATCTGCTCTTAACTGTCACTTTCAAAGTGTTTCTTTTTGTTCAACTACACTGATGTGATTATGCCCTTCTAAGATCCTTAGGTAGCTGTTGCAGAATGGAAAATAAAAACATTATACTCTGTTTAGACATTAAATTATGTTTAAATAGGGCATTATTCTGGCCCTTAACTTTAATAGAATATACATTTTCCTTGACAATGCAGTGTCGTGCTTACCAGCTGCAGGACCACAGCCTTGGCCAGTACCTGACAGACCTGTGAAAAGTTAAGGGTAAGGTAATGTCAGTACCAATGCATGTTGCAGCACAACAAGGTCATATATCTCACATTTACAGTAGCTACTGTGTTACTTGTTGTGCTGGTCACATTCTGAGTATGAGAGTACAACTGTGGTTAAACCCTCACCCCCAAAGAAAAAAGACCTAGCACCCATGTAAAAGTATATACAGCCTGACACACTGATTGCTACAGCATTACAATGCTGATCACAGTAAACCTACATGCATGCTCCTCTGCTGTGGAAACTGTGGCACCCACCTCCACAATGTATGGTGTGATGGAAGCCTGAGAGGTGTCATGTGTGCCTAAGTTCACCAATATGTCCTCAGTGGCTGAGAGTGGTTGTTCAACTGCAGGCTCTCCACCAGTGATGGTATGATCCCTGGCTAAATCTGCTGCCCTTTGTCATGAGGCATTGATCATGTCCGTGGCGTAGTGTTGAAGCTGCTCACATGTTCTGCCCTGATGGTCCATGACATTCACATGACAGACAAGGTCTGTCCACAATGCAGCCTGCTTTTCCCTGTTTTGCCTCCCCTGGACAGTATGATGTAATGATGGTGCCTTAGTTCTTCCAGTATAATTTCATTTTCTGCATCCAAGAAGGGTGCATGGCATATATGGCATATGGTTCCTGAAAGACAACAAAAGGGAAACATATTACAGGATCACATATGTGGAAGTACACTATGTAGAGATATAGCAAGGATAAAATGGCTGGCACTATCCACTGCTTGCTAACACACGTCATACTCTACAGTGTGCAAGGATACTGTGTGTGTAGATACAACTGAGATAGTAGCAATAGTCAGGTATTCCCATGTGTGCCATGACAGATACTGCTGTATGATCATAAACCCTTGATCATACACCCATCACTTGAGTCTACTATGGTGTGTCCCCTATGGGCAACCCCCCGATAATATGTCATAAGAGCAGTGCCACACAAATAGCAGTGCACTATTACAACCACTATAAAGGAACAGTCCAATGAGACCAGTGTGCCACAATCACAAAAGACATTGCACCCTTGATGTATTGTACATCCTGTGTAGGTGTAAAACAGCAGGAGATCAATTGCATGTCATTATCACAGGTCTAAGACAGGTTTAATGCTGTAATTCCTATTCCCCAGAAGTCTATTCACCCATCTGCAACCTGTTGTACACAAAATCAGTTACATACCTGATGTAGTGCAGTACTTCTCTGTTGATATGTAGTGATAGTAAAGTTTTCACAAAGGCATGCTCTGTATGAGGAAAGTCTCATGCAGAATCATTACCCATAGCCAGCTGCTTGCCCTTTAAACATGCTTCTCATCAACAGGTGATTGCCTTGAAACCAATCTGTGTGTCTGAAATGCTAATTGCAGCCAACATAGCTGATTTGCAGTATAGACTTCCCATGCACATCAAACAGAGTACGCCACTTATCTTTTTTAAGCGCAGCCTTGATGAGTGGATGAGAAACCATAATTTGTCCTAGGGGTTCCACCTGTGTCCCTCATTGACAGGGGTGACAGGTGCTAACTGAGGTTTCTTTTTGGGGATAAACTCTTGGCTAGGATTATAAGGGCCCCAGGGCCGATAGCCTAGTAACCTCCTATGATCCTATGATCCTCTGATCAGCCAATGACATGCAACCAATGTACAATATATAAGGCCTTCATGTAGATTAGGGTCCCTTTCTGATATGTTGTGCTGGACATTACTGGGGTGAGGAGACTACATAGTCATAGAGGGTAAGTCAGTAGCAGAAACCTTTACATAGAGATATGTGTGCTACAGGCTGCAGCTGCTGCTGCTGGTTATAGACATAGGTGTGAACACTTTGGAGGACAAGAAGTTGTAGGAGTAACTATGGGAGCTGTGCCAGCCTTGTTGTAGAGGAAAAGTCAGAGTGAGGCTACCCTTTCTACTCCACTTAAGGCATGCATTTATGGTAAGCCTGTTAGGCAATGGTATCACTAACAGAGTACAAGGCAATATGTTTGGTGGGTTCTTGAGTAAGTTGAGGTATACATATAAGAATATGTCCACCAGTTGGGCAACTGCCAGGCCATGTGTTACAGTCTGGTAGTAATTTGCAGCATGTATGAGGGCAGGCCTTGTTACAGGCAGGGACTTCCAATGTGCATGTTAGCTATGCAGCTGTGATAATCTGCATAGTGACTTTGGGAGGATTGTGTCGTCCACTATGATATTAGTGGCCTTCATTTGCAGTGCCTGTATTGACATTCTCTGTGAATGCATATTAATGCATGACATGACACCTTATGCACATATAGCTTTGCTATAGGGATATGTGAATTGTGTTCCTACCTGCAGACATGTGACTTCCATCAATGAAAACATACATGTCATTTGAAATGCATTGTATGGATAAAGAGTGCATGCCTCAGTCATTAATTGCTGCCTTCACAATACTGTAAATTCCCTTCTACACATCACTGGATTTTAAACCCAGAACTGTTTATGGCAAAATATACTTTTTGCAAGGCAATTAATAGACTGAGCTACTGAGTCACTGCTACAGCAGGTGTATTTGCAAGATGTATGTGCACACATGCAGGCTGTGACATACATTTGCTGCATCCATCAGTATGTGCATGGCTTTATATGGATATATGCCTATACCAGGGTCCAAGCTGAACATGTATTTTGCCATTAATGCCTTAGCAGGTATATTACTACATGTTGCTGATGAAGGGCACATTTACCTGCTATCACAGGCCTCACCTACATCCATTCGTATGTCTTTGGCTCTCTAGTAGTGTACTATTGCACCAGAGTCCAAGGTACACTCCCATTTTTTTTCCATTATTTTTTAATCAAGTTTGCACGGTGCAGTGTGGCATGCAGCTCCACTGAAACATGCTTAATGACTGCAACTGGCAATTACTATGTTTTGTTTAAACCACCTGTTTTAATTGAGTTGTGTGGCCTGACAGGTTAATCCAGTAGTTTGCAGGTGTGATGGACTCGGCTTCAAAACGTGGGAGAGGTTTTTATTTTGTAAGTGTGTATTACAAGTTTAAAAACACATATAGTCAACATAGCTTTATTTAGCTGAGCTTAGCAGATTTGCACAACACGGCGTGTCATGCAGCAATGTGCTAAAAAATATAAAGAAACGAAAAATGGGGAGATAGGAAAGTGGTGAAACAGGGTGCAAGCAGGGAAAAAATCATAGCAGGAAAGAACCATAGCTATCCATTTCTTGTACAGCAACAACTGCATACTTTGCTAGAATTTGTACATGACTTTGAACTCTCAACCCCACAAAGAGAGGTGAGGATAACATAACTGCGTTGTCAAGCCAATTGGACCAAATTAAGTGTGTCCAGTGGACACATTTGTGTAATGGAGAGCTATGTATGGGATGATATATATTTTTTTTGCAACAGATGCACATTTTTTTTTAAGGTGAGAGTTGAAAGTTGGGGAAGGGACATAGGTACATGTGGGGGAAGTAAGTTGGGTTAGTGAGGATGCATTTGCAGACAGACAAGACAGCAGACAGGGGTGGTGTATGACAGATGAGGGGGGTGAAGACCTTAGACAGCAAGGGTTTTTTGGAATCCAAGTCCCATGTGCCTCCACAAGGCAACAGGATGACTCACATCCCCATCCATGGGACTGTTGGAACTGCTCCTTCACTGCCCTGGGGTGGCAGAGCTGGAAGTTGGGCACCGAGGCATGGCTGCCCCATCAGGTTGGCCAGCATGTACTCAGTCTGTAGCTTGTGCTGGTCAAATCCACTGCAGACTATCCTGCGCACCAAGACAGGCAGCTAAGCCTGGGTGACAACACCCCCTCCCCCACAGCTCTCTGGGGTGGTATTACTTGATGCAGCAGGTAGTGCTGGGGCAGCAGAGGAGCCACCAGTGGTCTGGGTCCCAGACATGCTAGGACCCAATGCCACGGCAGGTTGAGGCAAGGTAGGCAGATCAGGCAGAACCAGCCTACTATGACATGCTGTGGTAAATGAGGTATAATAATAAGTTAAGTTTAGTAATAACCAAACCATTGTTAGTATTAACAGAATGGAATATAATTTAAATTAATCCAAATACATATTAATGTATATTATGTGTATCACAACACTAAATAACATAACAGTCAGCATGTTAACAGCATGTCAGTAAGAATTAAAGCATAAGGCCAACAAAACAGTTAGTTAATATTGAATCATAATAAAACATAACAATAATAAACCACATTTTTCCAAAATATAGTTAAACAAAGTATGTTAATATTACATAATAATAATAATAATAATAATAAATAATAATAATGCATGAATGAAGATACGGGGTGGGGAGAGAGAGAAAAAGATTCCATTACTGACAGTGCAGATTATATCCCTGAAAACACTGATAATGAATACTCTACAGGTGTGTAGTGTCAGTTTTAAGTACAGTGACTACAACTCTCCTATAGCTGCTGTAGCACGTGCATACCTCTCAAGCTGTTAGCATAGGTCAGTATGGGCCAAGCAATAACAAATGCAGGTACACAACTACACAGAACAGTTTCACATAATGTGGACTTGTATAACTACAAAGGTGTTCTGTAAACAGGTTTGGTAATACATTGCATTCCAGGTAATCATTTTTCTGTAATCCTGTGACAGACGGATTAGGCAGTTTTAATTGCATTACCAGAAATCATGACACTTGAGAGACATGTTTGTGTACAGTGCATAAACAAGACAGCTGTCGTGAGTTGGTTGGCAGGCATGGGAATAGAACCCAATAGCTGTGACTGCAGGGGACATTTGGAAATACTGTAATAATTGACTGCAGCAACTTAGTACAGACATGCAAGGAATACAGCTATACTGGAAATCATTACAAAGATGTATTTAGGAATCAACAATGCCGATTAACACTTTATTGGAATTGCTGATAAGTGTCTGAAATCTAAACACAATATCTGCTCATAACATGGGCTACCTTACAAATATACCTTTTGATCCTAGAGTGGGGAAAATGAGAGCATCATGTGACTGATAATGGCCCGGAGACAACCTTGTACCATAGTATGAGTTGAACAATACATGTCACAAGAAATTTGTTTTGCATTCTAGAACTATTACAGTGTTATAATTGACTGCAGTGACAGCAGAACACACATACATGGAATATAACCGCACTGCATATATTACTCAGATTTATTTAGGAATCAATGATGCTGGTCAACAGTTTACTGGTATTGCTGATAAATGTCTGTGAAGTCCACATAATATGTGTCCATAGAGTGGGCTACCTCACCCATATACCTTTATTACCTGAAGTAGGAGAAACAGAGAGCATTATGTGACCAATACTGGCCTGAAAACAGGCATGGACTGTACTATGAGTTAAACAATACAGTATGCAGGCCATTAGTTTTGCATTCTACAGCTATTACAGTGTTACACTTGACTGCAGCAACCTTACCATAGACAAGCAATGCATGCAGCTCTACTGCAATGGTTATGACAGCACAGTCTTGCTGTACACCATTTTTCTTACTGTTATTTGTATTGTTTATTGCAATACAGTTGTTTTTGTTTATTTCTTGCACTACATCTCTAATTGCCCATTTATTGCACTACAGTTCTACTTGCCCATTTATTGCGCTACAGTTTTTATTGTGTATACTTTATTGCAGTAAATGCTTTACTCTTTCTTGCTTATTGCACTACAGTTAGCATAATAAAGCTGTACATACCACACTCATGGTGCAACCTGGTGAGGTGTCTAGCAGGGGACTTGACATTGCGAGTCCTCTCAGCTGCAGCTGTTGGGAGAGAAGCACACCATTATGCATACCAGTTTTGCAGACATTCAGCTTGCATATTGGTTAAACAGTGGAAAACATACTTACATTTTTATGGGGCATTCCCAGCTCTGGCTTCTTGGACCTAGATGTCCAAAGTTCTCTTCTTTCTCTTCAGGTCATCATAATGGTGGCAACACTGCTCACCTGTGCGGGGGATACCAGTAAAATTGGTGAGTTCCCTGGCCAATCTGTCCCAAGCCTCTGCCTTACGCTTTGACCCCTGGAAACTGCCCTGCAGCAGCCCACTGGCTTCATGATTTTTTTACCAGGAGCCCAACAATGACCCTGGACTCCTGAACACCCCATCTCTGTGCCCAAAAGTATGCACCTTCACCATCACCGCCTGCCATATCCACAGTTGATTAGACTCCAAGGAATGGAGCAGAACCCCCATGTATTGCGCTTAATATAGACTGTTTTCCTACCCTTACATCTCATTAAGCTACAGTCAAAAAAGCATTGCATTGTTTAGCAGCATTCAAACCAGCTAAGCAGAGCTGAGCAGCATGAAAACTCACACAACCGAGGTTTTTACAAAATTTAGCACCACGCAAATTATAGTAGCCATTAGCACACTCAAGTAGTGCTTCGCACCACATAGCACTGCCATATTTCACACATTTTTTATTAACTTAGAAAAAGCAGTAAATTAAATTACAGACATGTTATGGCTGCTATGGACCCAAACCAAGGACCTACTACACATTAGGCTGTAATTCTGTCCATTTAGCTACTTGGATAACATGATAACTAGTATACTTTCACATACACTGCTAGGCTACCTGTGAGCATTGCTGAGCACTGCACCGCACTGTGCAAACAGGCTAAAACAAACCTAGACATAAATAATTAATTACATCCAGTTTCTATTTTTAGATGTCGGGCAGGTGTTGTCTATGTACATATGAGCACCGCTTGGCTCTGCTGCACTTCACACCATGCCGCACAAACAGAAACAAACAAAAAAAAAAAAGAAAAAAGAAAACAATTTAATCATGATAATTAATTACATATGGTTTCTATTTTTAGATGTGTAGCAGATGTTGGCTGTCTATATGTGAGCACAGCTTGGCATTGCTGCACTCTGCGCCATACAGCACAAACATACAGATAGGAAAAATTCATAAAAATGAAATATTATGCATTTAAAACAATTCACAACATTTCAACAGTAGTACGGAGCATTACAGGGAGCTGCACCCTGTACATAACATCTCACCAGGCATTCACAACCATGGGTAGCCCCTACACATATCCCTGCACTGATTCAATATCCTTGTTCCTTGGCTCTCCCTCAGCAGTGCACCATCGTTAATATGCATTGCATGCTGCTGAGGGAGAACCATGGCCATGTACACAGATACATTCCATGTGGGCTCTACACAATATCTACACAGATTTTATTAAATCCTGGGACATGTTTAATATACAGAAAATGAGATTGCTACTGCAATTAATGTGACAGAATATGTGATCCAAGTGGAAAGGGCTAAAACATAAGTGTCATAGTCATATCAACATTTTTATTACACAATAATAGAATTCCGTATTGAGCTATTTTGTTTTGTAAGTCAGATATTTCTAGTCTTAGCATGTTTGCTCTAGTGTTAATTGTAATGCTTTTGAATGTTTAATTTTAGTGATGAGATCTGATGCATGCAGACAAAACCATTTCAATCTGAAAGAGAAATACAATTCTCTTGCATGGTGTAAGGTGTGATTACAGATGTTCACCTCTTGCAAATAATTTTATACATTTCATGTGCTTTTGCCAAATGATAACACAGTTTTCATTTACTTATCTCATTCACTTCAATGGGGCTCTAGAGGTTTGTAC